>NC_059294.1:24799471-24901971 GCF_017591435.1 Portunus trituberculatus
CACGCTTTTGCGCTTCCCCTCGTGCCATCCCTCTTCATTACTCGGACAATACCTGCCGGAAGTCGCCTCCAGCAACAGCGCCCCTCGCAGCTTGAGCCGAGTTCCTGTCCTTTCTACCTCTGTCTCACCTTCCTAAGTCTCCCGCTGCACTCCACTCGGGGCGTAAATAAATGAGGGTGCAGGTTAATGTTCATCCTTAAGGTGCCTCGTGTTAGTGAAGGAAGAAGAGGAGGAGAGGAGAGTAGAGGAGAGGAGAGGAGAAGAGAGGAGAGGAGAGGAGGAGGAGGAGAAAGAGAAGGAGAGGAGAGGAGAGGAGAGGAGGATGGAGACGAAGAGGACCATGAGCAAGAGAACAGGAGGCAAAAAGGACCACGAAGAAGACGAGTACGAGAAGTAGAAAGAAATAAGAAAAAAGATTACGAAACAGCAGCAGACATGTTGGTTCTTAGGAGACTGTTTGTGACGACCAGATTATCTTACGAGAAAAATATATACAAAAGCAGGCGGAGGAGGAGGAGGAGGAGGAGAGCATGAAGAGCAAAACGAGGATGACGAGAGAGGGAGAGAGCAGCAAGATGAAGACAAGAAGGACAACGCGGCCTAGAGCGACCACAGAAATGGGAGAAAAAATGTAATATATTACCGTCTTGTGAGGCAGAAATGAAAGAAAGTAACACAAGCTACAAGCCACGGCGGGGAGGAGCGGGAGGAGGAGGGGGGGGAGGCAAGAACATCCCTCGTGTGACAACAGTGGCGATGATGAAGATTATGATTGAACTAGCACTACTACTACTACTACTACTACTACTACCACTAATACTACTACCACCACTACCACCAACGATAATAATACTGACAATAAAAATAACACAATGGCCACTAATCAGGTGTTGTAATTCCAGCAGTCAGCAGTTTCCCGTGGCAGCGAGTGCAGCAAAGCGTCTGAAATTTCACGAATGGAGTTCATTTGCATGAAGAGACGCTCCCGCTCTCTTTCTCATTCTCTTCTTCATTCAGTGCCACAGTTATGATGAAGAGAACGCCATCTACATTCTCTCTCTCTCTCTCTCTCTCTCTCTCTCTCTCTCTCTCTCTCTCTCTCTCTCTCTCTCTCTGTGTGTCTGTCTATCTATCTATTTATCTATCTCTCTATCTATCTTTCATCCGATGCCACGATGAATTATTAATCACCAGTCTAGGGGGAACAAATATAAAAATGTTTTATAAATTTCTTAATTACACATGTCTAGAAAGCGGCTTAGTTCCACGACTCCCCGTTTTTTTTTTTTTTTTTTTTTATCGTCCCGGCGCCCCAGCGTGCTGCGCCGGGGTGGAAAAATGGAGGGAAAGATCAAAGGTGACATGGGGAGTCTCATTATCAGCCAGTACATCACATGCATATCTAATTATCTACTTATTTTCATTAGCTTTATCTACCTTTTACCTTATTAATCTCTTTATCTACTTGTTTGCGCATTAACGTATTTATCTATTTAATAAGTGGGCATCGTTAGCATACAGTGGACAGGCGCAGCTCACAGGTATGACACACATCACGGTAATGGTGAAGGACTGGTGTTAAGACAGCGTCCATTCTCTGGCTACACCATTGGATTTACTCTTACTTCTCCTCCGCAACACAAAGGGACACAAAGGAAGAGCGAAATGACAGCCACGGAAGCCCTTACGAGACTCCTTTTGTGATAATTCTCAAGGTTTCTTACTTTAGATGAGATTGATAAGATAGGGGACGGTTCCTCCTCGTCCAGCGCTCCTCTCAGCTCCAGCCTTTGCATGTACGATATGAAACACGATATTTTTGTCATGTGAATAAAAGGATGCCAAGCTTTCTTCTACGCTTCCATCAAAGAATAGGAACTCTGGGTGCATATGGCAGTTATGTACAGTAATTAAGAGTATTTTTCATAACAATTCCAATATGCAAATATAGATCTAGACGTTAAAAGGGGTTGATTTATTTATTTTTTTATTTATTTATTTTTTTTTTTTTTCGTGTGTGTATATCAATGGTGCCCTACAAACTACATGCATACATCAAACTTACATTACTCCATTTCATGACGCTAAGAATCCCACAGCATTTAAAAGGTCGACTTCCTACACGAGACTTGCTTCACACTGCAAAGTATCGACTGACTGACTGACTGACTGACTGACTGACAGACTGATTGATGTAACAGCACCGCAGCAACATCACGTCCCATGAGATCGCAGAAAAATGTTAAGCCATGGAATTTATCTGATAAAAGACACCAACCAGCTTTTCTTTTCCTTGTCCTCCTTCTCTTTCTTATCGTCCTACTCTCCCCACTCCTCAGCCTTCGTCATCTCCTCCGTCGTTTCTTTCTTCTCCTCCTACGCCTCTTCCCTCCTCCGCCTCCTACACCACCTACCCTTTCTCCTCCTCCTCCTCCTCCTCCTCCTCCTCCTCCTCCTCCTCCTCCTCCTCCTCCTCCTCCTCTTCCTCCTTCTCCTTCTCCTTCTCCTTCTTCAACTTCATCTCAGGTTTCATCTTTTATTTCCAAGTTCCTTTTCGTGGCTGAAGGGAATCCTTGGTCCACTCTGCTGAGGATCCGCTGGCCGCCGCTCCTGCATTCCTCACCAACTCCATCTCCCTCACGTAATCTCTTTCTCTCTTTCTCTTCTTTCTTTCCTTCTTTCCTGCTTTCAGTTTCCTCGTCACTGCCTCGTTCGTTGACAAGCATTTGCTGTTTCCACTACTAATGCGTCCTCTTCTTCTTCTTCTTCTTCTTCTTCTTCTTCTTCTTCCTCCTCCTCCTCCTCCTCCTCCTCCTCCTCCTCCTCCTCCTCCTCCTCCTCTTCTAAATTAATCTCCATAAATTCATGGCGAAAACAAACAGTACGTAAGCTAACATTCAAAATACACATACGAATATTTCTCAACAACGTTCTGGAATACAACCCCATTATTTACTTCTACTTTATCCTCTCTTTACAAACCTCCACCACTCCCTCCAATCCCTCCACTCCCTCCTCCTCAACCTCCTCCTCCCGCAGTCCTCCTCGTCAAGGGCAGCTGGTGGTGGTTGTGAAAGACCTGTTCCTCCGGCGCGGAAAACTGCCCCAGCCGGCACTAGTGCGGTCGGGAAACACAGGAAGACAGAGAACACAATTGATGAGCTTGGTACTGGTGCGGGTATTGCTGCTGCTGCTGCTGCTGTGTGCTGCTGTTGCTGCTGCTGCTGTTGCTTGATCCCTCCCTTGCTTGCTTGCTTGCTCTGTCTCTGTCTCTGTCTCTGTCTCTGTCTCTGTCTCTGTCTCTCTCTCTCTCTCTCTCTCTCTCTCTCTCTCTCTCTCTCTCTCTCTCTCTCTCTCTCTCTCTCTCCTTGTGAGTTCCGTTCATTGTTTAGACGTCGTGTGTGTGTGTGTGTGTGTGTGTGTGTGTGTGTGTGTGTGTGTGTGTGTGTGTGTGTGTGTGTGTGTGTGTGTGTGTGTGTGTGTGTGTTAAGGGGGTGGGGGGCACAGTTGACTAGTTCCTGTGTACATGTGATGACAAAGTGAACAAAGAAAGTAGGGAAAAAAATAAAACTGAAAAGATAGACACTTTCTCCTTTCCGTTCCCAGTTTTGTTATTACCTGGGAAGGAAGTTTTTCCCCTTTTATCTGCCAACACGCAACTCGACTAGCGACTCGCCTCTCTCTCTCTCTCTCTCTCTCTCTCTCTCTCTCTCTCTCTCTCTCTCTCTCTCTCTCTCTCTCTCTCTCTCTCTCCTTTCCCCAACTTTTACACTAAACTGAATTAAACTTAAACTTTTTCGATACGCACTCTACTGTAATTCCATTCCTTCAAAATACCCCGAGTGTTCGCCTTTACTCGGTTCAGTGCATCACGGTAAATGTAAATCACCAGCGAACTATAAGGAGACTCGAACTTAATAACTTAATACACACACACACACACGAGCACATACACACACGCACCTTCGCACATACACACACGACTTGCCTCTATCAGATGGAAGAAGCAAAAGATCAAAACTTGGCGTTGAAGTAAATGACTGAACAAACCCTTGAGGACTTGCTGTTGTTGGCCAAAGAAAAACATCAGCAAGAACTTAATATACACACACGAAAGCGGCAAGTCTGTGGGCAGGCGAGTGGTGTGCTGACGTCAGGAGGAGGAGGTGGTGGTGGTGGTGGTGGTGGTGGGGACAGGTTGCTGGGCGGACAGGTGAATGAGTTGCAGTTTCCGTGCTAATTATAGACCAAATTGCGACAAAATACGGTCATTACTGCAATAAAACTATGGGAAGTGCATCAGATAATTGCAATATTCCAATTCATTACAATATTCCATGACGAAAATTGAAGAGAAAAATATAGGGACGAATATTATAATTATCGGGAATGCATCACAGTCACAACGGCTGAAATAATCATGATGCTGTACGATGGAAACAAAAAGGGGCGCTTCATAACTAACCCTTTTCAGCTGCCGCCTCTCCAGCATCTGTGAGGGGCAAGTCAGGTCCCTCGAGGGTCACCTGAAGGACCACTCGAAAGTTCCCTTCCTACTCCCTCCCCAGTTACCCTCACACTCTCTTCCCTCTCAAGATTAGGACACGATTGCACGCACCCTCGCACGCACCCTCTCACGCACCCTCGCACGCATGCACCACCGAGCACTAGCAACAGCAATAGCAACTTTTTCGCTCCCAGTGCAGTAGCGAGCCAAGGGAGTGTATATTCGCTCCTCGTGCCCAGCCCAGACTCAAACAAACCGTGGTAGGAACACAAACACAAGTCCAGGAGTTACCTTTATAAGCAGACAAGGTGGAATACAAAGGAAGTCCAAACAGTAACAGACTCTAGGTAGTTTGTGTAACTATTCTGTATTCCATCTATTAGTGAGAGAGACAGGATAGCACAGAAGGCTTCTCCACATCCCCCACAATTCCCTCCTGGCGAAAAAAAATGGCACCACGTTATATATAGAGAAGCAACGTGGAATTTGATGGAAAGTAAGAGAGACCAGGTTTACTTCAACTACATACAGTCTTAATATTTGTGTCATCTTCCTCATCCTTTAAATTCTTATTCATTGAGGTACATTTAATTGGATGGCATTAGTGATGGGTGAGTTAATATGCAAGGACTCGCTTCCTTTAATTAAGCATTACTGTGTATTAGGGGGCTGGGGACACCTCAGAAGGTTGTTGAAGTAAACAACCAGGTAGATACACTTGCTGTGTCCCACAAAGCCATCTGGTCTACGCGAGTAACGAGAGGCGTATTATCTAATAGAAATATGAATACATAATATGTTACACATGTACATAACAATATCAATACAGAACGATACAAGTACATGTGAAAGGCAACTATCACAGCTGTGACAGGCTCAGCACTAAGTCGCAAGAGGAAAAGGAGGAGGAGGAGGAGGAGGAGGAGGAGGAGGAGGAGGAGGAGACAACAAAACCCACAACATATTTCAGATATTTCAAAACGAAGTCAATGTCCAAAGCTAAAAACTAAAACAATAAAAATAAATAAAAATAGAAAAAAGAAATGAAGAATGTGACTGACACGAAAGACAAAGAAACAACAACGGCAGATACAATGATGAGAAGCACAAATAGGAGGAGGAGAGAGAAGAAGAAAAAGAAGAAGAGGAAGATGAGGCTGCGACACTGGCAAAGAGAGAGAGGATGATGATGATGATGGTCGAGATGAGGAGAAGGAGGAGGAGGAGAAGGAGAATGAAGTGGAAGAGAAGGAACCACACCGGAAATTAGAAGTTAGGAGGCTGCGGGAAGTACTTGGTAGCCTTGAGGAGGAGGAGGAGGAGGAGGAGGAGGAGGAGGAAGAGGAGGAAGAGGAGGAGGAGATAGTAATGAAGACGAGCAGCAGGAGCAGGTCTTTCAGTACACTTAAGGATTATTTATATGAATGAAACCGTGAATGACGTGCAAAGAGAGAGAGAGAGAGAGAGAGAGAGAGAGAGAGAGAGAGAGAGTCGCCGCTTCTTTTTTTATATACATAATCAGCGATGCAACACTCGGGGCGCTAAAAATTTGCGGTACCTGCATTTTTTAGTTAGCTTCAATTATAAACTGCACGTGATGAATGGTCCCTTCACTGCTCTCTCTCTCTCTCTCTCTCTCTCTCTCTCTCTCTCTCTCTCTCTCTCTCTCTCTCTCTCTCTCTCTCTCTCTCTCGTTAAATAGTTAAATAGATAGATAGATAAATAAGGGCAGACAGATAGATAGATATAAGTAGACAGATAAACAGACAAGCAGACATAATTGCGTTTATTGACCACACCACAAAATAAATCTATATAACAAGAAATATGTAAAAAAAAATGGCACAATTACAAAATATAACAAATAAATCGTACACACGCCCTTCAATACAACCATTACCTCAACAATGAAAACCAAAAAATGAATAAATAACAAAGCAAACGATGATTTATAACCGGGCGCAACACTCACAAACGCACCAACAGACACACAATGGATATGTAAACTCACCATTTCACCTACATTCACTCACCACTTATTCACATTCACTCATCCTTCATTCCCTTATCACTAAACACTTGATTACTCACTCTGCTCTCATTCCTAACCCAACTTCCTCACGAACCCTCACCACTTCCTCACCACTCATTCATCATCCAGCACTCCAAATTCATCCACCAGGACACTCACCACCACAAGCCACAGGGCACAAACCACTCACCACTCCAGGGGCACTTAAGAACCAGGAACCACATTAACCTCCCTTAAGAAACTCCTCCTCCTCCTCCTCCTCCTCCTCCTACTCCTCCTCCTCCTCCTCCTTCTCTTCATGACTCTTATTTCTCAGCTCTTTCCTTCCCCTCCTTTGTTCTTCACCTTGTTCTTCATCCCTGCCCTCCACCACCCTCTCTACTTCTCATTTACATCTCACTCCTGCTCCTGTTTCTCCCTTTCTCTCTCTCCTCTCTTCCTTTCTGCTCGTGTTACTCTATTGTTCTTTCCCTTTTTACCTATCGTCGCACCCTTTATTCTCTCTCTCTCTCTCTCTCTCTCTCTCTCTCTCTCTCTCTCTCTCTCTCTCTCTCTCTCTCTCTGACCCTTGCAGTTAAGAGTCCGATATTGTATTTTTCTTTATGCACTCCTTTCGTCTTCCTTTTCTCCCAATCATCTTTTTTTTTCCTTACTTTTCTGCATTTATGAGTCTAGGCTTAAGCTATATTCTTCTCTCTTTTTTTCTACTTTTCTTTCATTTTTTTTTTTTTTTAGGCAGGATGGGAAAAGGAGTAATTTTACATTCAGTGTGTGTGTGTGTGTGTGTGTGTGTGTGTGTGTGTGCGCGCCCCTCTCCCTCCCCGGCGTGCCTCTTATCTCCAGGTCGCGCTGTGTAAATAGGAGGCGACGTAGCAGCAGGCGATGAAGGCAATATACAGTAAACAAGGTTATTCACGAGACCAGGTAGAGGCGCTCTGACCTGACCTGACCTGACCGAGAGAGAGAGAGAGAGAGAGAGAGAGAGAGAGAGAGAGAGAGAGAGAGAGAGTGAGAAAGGTAGGTAGGTAGAATACAGGAGAGCGAGAGGGAGCAAGGGAGAAGAGCGCAAAACTAAGACGGAGAGGAAAGGAAGACAAAATAGGACAAAACAGAAAGAAATAGAGAGAAAAATAGGTAAGAACAAGGAGAGAAAGAAACAGGGAGAAGGAAAGAGGAAGAGGCAAGAGCGAGGAGGAGGAGGAGGAGGAGGAGGGAAGGATGGACTAAGAAGCAACAAGAGATAAAGAGGTAGAAAAAAAAAAATGCGGACAAGAAAAAAGGAGAGGAAAAGAAGCAGGTTGAGAAGAACAGAGGAAAAAATATGGAAAGGAAAGGAGATAGGAGAAAATGAAGGCAAGAGAATGAGAAGACAGGTAAGAAGAGAAGAAGGCGAAATATGGTTATTAGCACGTGAAGCAAAGGGATGAAAGAGAATAGGGAGAAAAATAGAAAGAAAAAAGTTGTGAGAAGAAAGAAGAGACGGACGAAGAGAAAAAAAAAGGAAATGTGACAAGCGGAGAGGAAAGTTTAGAGAGAGAGAGAGAGAGAGAGAGAGAGAGAGAGAGAGAGAGAGAGAGAGAGAGAGAGAGAGAGAGAGAGAGAGAGAGAGAGAATGAAAACATAAAAGAGGAAGAAGGAAGTTGGAATAACAAATAACAATGTGCTCATGAGAGGAAGAGGAGGAGGAGGAGGAGGAGGAGGAGGAGGAGGAGGAGGCAGGAAGAGGATGACATGCACGAAAACAATAGAAGTGAAACACCCCCCCTTCCCCTTTTTTTTTTTTTCATCGCCCATAACAACAATAGGAAGAGCGTCTGATGAACACAATTGGGAAACACACACACACGCACACACACACACACACACACACACACACACACACACACACACACACACACACACACACACACACACACACACACGTTAAACAGTGAAACCTCCCTCTCTATCTCTCTCTCTCTCTCTCTCTCTCTCTCTCTCTCTCTTCACACACAGGAAGCAAAACAAAGGCACGCAACATAGGCAGATAAACGAGAGGAAAGGGAACCACGGGAACAGATAAGAGAAAAAAAAAAAAAAGCTAAACTGATAAAGGAGACAAAACAAAGGAAAATTGAATAACAGTAACTCATTCTTTGGGAACGATAATGCAGTGTGACGCAGTGATAAACAATAAACAATAAAAAATGATCAGCCATTAGCATACCGTGATCGAAAATAAATGAATGTGCCGATGTAAAAATCAAATTCTGAGGAAACATTTAAAATTCATGATTGAGATTAGGACGGTGTTATGTATGCTGTGTTTGGGAGTGGAGAGAGAGAGAGAGAGAGAGAGAGAGAGAGAGAGAGAGAGAGAGAGAGAGAGAGAGAGAGAGAGAGAGAGAGAGAGAGAGGAACACATGACATGACAATGCAACGTAACAAAAACAAAAGCAGGAAGTTGAAGTTTAAACACAAATAAAGACACACACACACACACACACACACACACACACACACACACACACACACGCAGCCAGTTTCTCCCTATACGTAACTGCACCTACCTACACAAGACTACCTCTTTACACCTACATCTCTCCCCCATCCCTTTAGCCAACTCAATCCCCATCCTTTCAACCCCCGCTCCCCGCTCCCCGCTCCCCGCCACAGAGTGCTCGCATCGGACAGCTGTAAATGAAGGGCGCTCCTCAACCACCTTCATCTCTTTTTCACCTGGCCACACCTGCATTTGAAAGGTCAATTCGTTTACCTTGAAATATCGTTAATTATCAAATGTTTAGATGAAGGAAAGAGGAATTAGTCAACGTTAGCCTGCCATGCCTTTATCTCAATCCTTCCTATTACCTGACATACGAGCAAAAAGAAGAAAAACGAAAATATATTACAAACACTGATAATGATAACATACACGTAAAGTTACTAATAGTTTGTTACCTGAAAGATGGAAATTTCAAGTTACGAGGAAGACTACTGACAAAATTAAGTAGTGTTGCAGCTCCACTGTAGAAACTAACGTAAAATAAAGAGAAACATACACAAGAACACTAAGCTGATGATGTCAAGACAAAGTTATTACCTGAAGAATGGAAATAACACGATACAAGTCAAATGAAAAGAAAGAACATGAGAAAGATGGTTGTTCACTGCAGAATCTGACGTAAGATTAAGATAAGTGAGACAGTGATCATAAAAGCGAGCAGGTAAAAGTCACTAATTAGTTACCTGAGAGATGGAAAACGAAGATACAAGGAAAAAAAAAGGAAAAAAAGGAAGAAAAAAGACTAATAGTTCTAATAAAAAAAAACATACGTGAAAACAGATACTAAAAAAAAAGCATAAGTGAAAAAAAGTTGTTTGTTACCAGAGATGAAATAAATAAGAGGGAAATTGAAGGAAAGCAATGAATGAGAGAGATTATTTTCTATTTTTCTTTCCATGTTGGGACATTAAATATTCAAGGATCGAGTCGTCCCGAAGGAAAAAAAGGAATACTGGCAGATTTCTTTCACAAGTTCCATTTGAAAAGCATTGCGTCATCAAATATTCTTCCTCCTCCCTTCTTCCTACTCCTCCTCCATTTACTCTTCTCTTTCCTCTCCCTTTTCACTCTAATTCAATGAGAGAGAGAGAGAGAGAGAGAGAGAGAGAGAGAGAGAGAGAGAGAGAGAGAGAGAAATCATATATGTGCCGAGATACTTCCGTGGCAGATATATGATTTAAATATGCCTACCAATACAATTCAGTACAAAGAGGAAAAGAAAAGACCCGCATTTCAAAAAGGACTTAAAAGAATATACGTACCAATGCTCTGAACGCTGCGCCAGATATCCATGACAAAAGATACGCGTGTTTGGAAAGAGGAAGCAGAAAGGGGTAGTGGTGGTGGTGGTGGTGGTGGTGGTGGTGGTGGTGGTGGTGGTGGTGGTGGTGGTGATGGTGCGTTAGGTAAAAGTGATACAGAAAAACTAAAACGTTATAGGATTAGAGAAAGTACACCAGAAATTTTAGTAGTAGTAGTAGTAGTAGTAGTAGTAAATGGTATTGATATAATGGTAGGTCACTTTTTTATTATAAAGAGGAGGAGGAGGAGGAGGAAGAGGAAGAGGAAGAGGAAGAGGAAGAGGAGGAGGAGGAGGAGGAGGAGGAGGAGGAAGAGGAAGAGGAAGAGGAAGAGGAAGAGGAGGAGGAGGAGGAGGAGGAGGAGGAGGAGGAGGAGGAGGAGGAGGAGGAGGAGGAGGAGGAAGAGGAAGAGGAAGAAGAAGAGAGAGGAGGAGGAGGAGGAGGAGGAGGAGGAGGAGGAGGAGGAGGAGGAGGAGGAGGAGGAGGAAGAGGAAGAGGAAGAGGAAGAGGAAGAGGACTCGAGAATATTTGACATACTTGTGCTTCTGCTAACCAGAGAGAGAGAGAGAGAGAGAGAGAGAGAGAGAGAGAGAGAGAGAGAGAGAGAGAATTACCCTTTAGCCCACTCTTAACCCCACCTGTGCCGTGCTCAAGGGGAATCAAATGAACGCTTACAACACAGGTTAAGACTCTCATAAGGCACGGCAGGAGAGAGAGAGAGAGAGAGAGAGAGAGAGAGAGAGAGAGTAGTAGTAGTAGTAGTAGTAGTAGTAGTAGTAGTAGTAGTAGTAGTAGTAGTAGTAGTAGTAGTAGCAGCAGCAGCAGTAGTATGAGAAGTAGTAGTAGTAGTAGTAGTAGTAGTAGTAGTAGTAGTAGTAGTAGTAGTAGTAGTAGTAGCAGTAGCAGCAGTGATAGTAGTAACAGTGCTAATAGGAATAACAACACTATTATCATTCACCACTACTACTACCACCACCATCGCAACCACAACAATACGAACAGTAACGAGGAAACCTAAGCGTCACAGGAACCAGCCATGGACTCCTCCGAGACATAATAAGCATCGTGTTGCCTGATTCCGCCTCGCTCCTCCTGCAGGCGACGCTAGCACTGTAAGCGGGGCGCCGAGGGAAGTGGTTCTGTCTTACTCGGGAACAAATGCCTCTCCTCTCTTGCCTTAGGAGTTATTGCGCCCCTACTAGATTTCTGCCTCCTCCTCCTCCTCCTCCTCCTCCTCCTCCTCCTCCTCCTCAGTCTTCGTTCTCAATCTTCTCCCTATTTTTGTCTATTTTTGTTTGTTCTTTCTTTGAGTTCATTATTTTTGCTTCTTCTTCTTCTTCTTCCTCCTTTTCCTTTCCTCCTCCTCCTCCTCCTCCTCCGTCTTCGTTCTCAATCTTCTCCCTTTTCTAGTCTCCTTTTGTTTGGTCTTCCTTTCTGTTTTTTATTTCTCTTTTACTTTTCTTCCTCCTCCAAATTTTCATTCCTCTTCATCCTCCTTTATTATAACCTTTCTTCCATTCCTGTTATTCTAGCCTCAGTTTTTTGGGCTAATTTTGTGTTCTTCCTTTCCTCCTCTTCCATTTTTCATTGTCTTCAACCTTTTCTCATTCTTTTTTTGTTTTGTTTTTTGTCTCCCTTTCCATCCTTCTTCTGCTCCTTCTGTTTTGTTATTTATATTTCTATCTCTCCTACTTTCTCTCGTCCTATTTCTATTTCTCCTCCTCCTCCTCCTCCTCCTCCTCCTCTGCCTCAACCCCCTCGTCAATTTCATCCTTCCCATACTCCTTCTCCTTCCTTCTCTTCCTCCTCCTCTTTCTCCTCTCGCTCGTTTCCATTGTTTGATTTTCTTGTTCGTTTCATCTTTTCTCTCTTCCTTCCTCTCCTTCCTGCGTTTCTTGTGTCTTGTTTTTCCTCACTGCTTACATACATGTGCTTTCCTTCCTTGTTCCCATGTTTCTCTCATTTTTTATCTTTCTTACTTCCTCTCTTCGTTGTTTTCTCTTCCCTTCAGTCTTCCCTCCCTGGTCTCCCCTTTCCACTTTTTTTTTTCTTTACACTTTTCTTGCTTCCTTCTCTTTCTTCCTTATTTCTTCCTCCCATTTCTTTTATCACTCTCTCTTCCTTGCTCTCACCGACCGCTCTCACATTCGAGTATTCATGCAGACTCTTCCATTCCGTCTCTCTCTCTCTCTCTCTCTCTCTCTCTCCCTTATTTCTTTCCTTCCTTCCTTCCTTCCTTCCTTCCTTCCTTATTTGTTTGTTTCTTCTCCTTATTTCTGTTCAAGTTTCTACGTGGTTCTCTTCATCTTTTTGGGCTGAACATTTTTGCTATGATGAGAGAGAGAGAGAGAGAGAGAGAGAGAGAGAGAGAGAGAGAGAGAGAGAGAGAGAAGGGGGGGATCCATAATCTTCCCGAGAAATGGTCTGGACGTTTAAGGATTATAAAAATGTAAAGTGTAGAAAGAATGTTAAATATTTTCTGTTTTAAATATAACTGGAAAAAAAACGCCCTGAAAAAAAAAATTAAATGTTTATATGGAAAAAAAAAAGTTGAAACGATTACCTGGAATAAAAAAAATATTAATCCACATGGCTGAGTAAATTTCCAGGTACGTACACAGTTTCCCCTCTCTAACACACACACACACACACACACACACACACACACACACACGACGCTTTGAAAGTCCTTAAGTATACAAGGATGGAAAAGGAAAGCTAGAAATACCTGACTCCATATTTCCCAAACGGACTGAAGGCAAATCCAGGTCTCCGTGGGTGTCGGGAACGTGACAGTGAAGGATGAAGGCAGCGCTGCGAGGGCGGGGCGGGCGGGGCGGGGCTGGGCGGGGTAGGGCTTTGGGCGGGGGTGCGGGGAGGGCCAAGATGGATGTCAGGAAATCCCACGTTTGGATAGTGAGAAGTTACAGCGGGAGAGGAAAGACGGAGGAAAGTGGTGGTGGTGGTGGTGAGAGAGAGAGAGAGAGAGAGAGAGAGAGAGAGAGAGAGAGAGAGAGAGATCCAATGTGTGTGTGTGTGTGTGTGTTTCACTGTTTGATCTGCTGCAGTCTCTGACGACTCTGACGAGACAGCCAGACGTTACCCTACGGAACGAGCGAGCTCAGAGCTCATTATTTCCGATCTTCGGATAGGCCTGAGACCAGGCACACAGGAGTTGTGACCTCAACAAGGTCACAACTCCTCGATTTACATCCTGTACCTACTCACTGCTAGTTGAACAGGGGCTACACGTGAAAGGAGACACACTCAAATATCTCCACCCGGCCGGGGAATCGAACCCCGGTCATCTGGCTTGTGAAGCCAGCGCTCTAACCACTGAGCTACCGGGCCGCTGCTTTCTTCCCTGATCTGTGTCCTCCTCCTCAGTGTGTGTGTGTGTGTAAAAAGGCAAAAACTTAAACAACTATATAAGCAAACACACACACACACACACACACACACACACACACACACACACACACACACACACACACACACACACACACACACACACACACACACACACACACACTGAGGAGGAGGACACAGATCAGGGAAGAAAGCAGCGGGCCGTTCCTATACCAGCATTCAATACCTATTAAGTAAAAGCCACTTGGGAGAGGCACCTGGGCGGCCCATCAACAGGTATTTCCAGTTCGGTCACGATGCTCTTCTTAACACCCTCAATTGACCTCACTCGCTCCCTGCAACACTCCATCCAGCACTCCCACCTTCACTTCCAGCCACACTCCCTTCCTCACTCCAGCGACTCACTCCTTCACTCAACCTTAATGTAATATTGTAGTTTCCCCCGTCTTTCCGAAATCCGCTTACGTGCAGAGCTCCTGTTGTTTGGAGTGATGCCGTAATCTCAGTAGTAGGAGTAAGGGGGAGGGAAAGTATTGGTGGTGGTGGAACAACAGCAGCAGCAGGAAGAGGAGGAGGAGGAGGAGGAGGAGGAGGAGGAGGAGGAGGAGGAGGAGGAGGAGGAGGAGGAGGAGGAGGAGGAGGAGGAGGAGGAGGAGGAGGAGGAGGAGGAGGACCATTGCTAGCAACTATTTACTTTAAATGACACTGCACAAATCATTTTTAGTCCATCATTTTACGTATGAATTTTCGAGCGCGAGCACACACACACACACACACACACACACACACACACAGTACTACAAAGTGAGCACAGACGAACACACAAACACACACCATCACAACAACCACCAATAAATCAACCAGGATTACAAAAATGTCCTTTATTTTCAAACTTCCAGAAACACGCCGCTCAGCCTCTCACCTGCCGCCTCTCACCTCTCACTGCGGCGCTACCCCACCTTCACTGCTCCCTTACCTCTCCTTGGCCGCCTCCCTTCTCCCTTGGCACTACTTCCCTTCATCCCCTGGCGCCCCTCAACACCCTTGCACCCACTCTTCTCCCTTCTCACACTTCCAGCCTACTCACCCGCAATGCACACATCAACTCCCTACGCTGCTCCTTCTCTCTTGTTTCGTGTCTCATTCTCTCACACCCACGCATTCACTCCCTCAAAAACTCCCACTACAAGCATCACAATTATTACCCTCTGCTTTCCTCCCCAATACATGTGTCCTTTAGTCTTTCTTCCAGATTTCTTCAAGTACTTCTACCATTAGCACCACATAATCATTAACCTTTCCTCTCCCATGCACGTTCCTCATTCTCTTCTCCCAGGCATTCACTCCTTCAAATTCTGTTTCACCAAGACAGTACCTCTCTTACCCTTGTCTCTCTCCTTCCTCAGTCCTTCCTTAACCACCCCAGCTGTGTGCCGCCACCGCCGTCATAGCTGCTCCCCGTCTGCCTGGACAAGTTAATTCCCCGACGGTTACAGGAAAGCAAGACGAATCTCCTCTTCCATAACTCCGTATTAATCCCCCTTTTGTAGCTTTCTCCTCGCTGCAGCAATTTCGGTGCAACTCAATGTGTTTTGGCAGATTCCTGAGTGCAAAGCCTTCCCGAAACACAACACACTACTTTTCTGTTACGCTTGTTGTTCTTTGTTTTGCTTTGCTATTTTTTCATTTTTTACTTTCGTTTTCTTTTTATCGGTGAAACAAATGCAGTGTGTGAGTGAGTTTGTTGTCCTGTGCGAGTGTGTGAGTGAGTAAAAGAGTGAGTGAACGAACGAACAGCTGATGCAGTCTTTCTTTGTGTGGTTCATCAAAACGATAGAAAAATATTGCCTCCCCACAACACGGAAAAGAAGTATAGATCCACCGACCAGATTTTATTCTATATATTTTTTTTTTCCTTTTCTTTTCCGTCGCGCAAAAAAATCAGACACGTCAAAAGCACCGGCGTAATGAGGGGACTTTTTGATGAAGACTATTCGCCTTCCAATTAAAGAGCGTTTCCACCTCATGACATCCCACACATACGTACACCGCCACACACACACACACACACACACACACACACACACACACACACACACACACACACTACCATACATACACATCACTACACACCACCATACACACACCGCCACACATACATACTGCTACACGCCAACACGCACACACACACACACACACACACACACACACACACACACACACACACACACCACCACCACCACCACAAACTACCATACATACACATCACCACACAGTCACACACGCCACGAAAAAAATAGAGCGAAGAAGGGGAGGACGAAAGGTTGAGATGAGGATGAGAAGGGAAGCAGAGGAGATTGGAGAAGAAAGCGTGGATAAAAAATAAGACAAAGGGAAAGGAAGGTTACCATTCAAGGGATACTACACCAGGGCATTTCTCGTGGTGGTGGTGGTGGTGGTGGTGGCGACCCTCACCTCAGGAACAGAGCACCAGCAGATGACAGGCCATGACCACACAGTAAGAGATGAAGGACGTGTGATTAATGATTCCAACTTGGCTATAAGTATCAGACTTGCCCGTATTGGTTGGTTGGTTGGTTACACATCTGGTCACATTACGTCACGCCACACACACACACACACACACACACACACACACACACACACACGAAGCGCTGTATTATTCCCTTTAATCAACGAGGGAATCTCATAACAATACCCACATCTAAGAAATTAATGAAAAAAAATCTCTTGCCTCGATACACAAGGAGCGGTGACTACCAATGGACGAAAACATGCTAAACAAAAAAACTCAACCAACACTCGCTATCTTCCCTACCCGAACACAGAGACAGTAAAGAGGACCCACGCCGCTCATCCCACACACACCACACGCGCGGCTGAACTATTATCGCCAAACACTATCAAGCCAACAGTGTGTGAGTTGCTTTACCTCCAAACAGCATCACGACACCAGCGTAAAGCGTGTAACTTGTCTGGCCATCGCTGCATCGCTGACTATAGGACAGAGGGAAGTGTACAGGTATAGACTCAATCACACTAAAGATACGTAAAAGAGAAACGGAAAAACACGAATAAAAGTTAACAAATGGATAGAATAAAGGACTCGTACTGGAGGTGTTAACTAATCCCTTCAATCCTAGGCCACATTTTTTACCTCAAGTTTTGTGTATGATTAGACCATTTTATTTACATTAGGAAGAATCTATGGAGGTTAGAAAATTAATGGCTACAAACTAAGCAGAATATAAATGAAAACGCGTCATGGTGCTGAAGGGGTTAAAGGTGAGTATGAAGGTTTCGTTATTACCTGAGTTTTTTTTCAGGTGTGGAATTGTTGTTATATTAAGACTTTATGTAATACTGTCGCGGTTGTAGTGTTGTGGTATTGTGTTGTGAGGGTCTCGTGGTCTAGTGTTGCGTTATGAGGTAATGTGTTGTGGTGTTGAGGTGTTGTAGTTCCTGGACCTTTAAGATTTTGTGGGGCGACGTATTGTACTAATTTTGTGGTGCTGTGGATGTATAGTAAGTATTTCAATGTCCCGCTGCTCCTCTCTAAAGCGTCGCTGTGTTGTGCTGTGCTGGTGTAATGTTATGGTGTTGAAATATTGTGACTCCTGGACCTTTACAATTTTGCGGGTCGTCGTATTGTAATTTTTTTGATATTGTGGATGTGTAGTATTTCAATGTTACACTACGTCACTCTAAAGCATTACGTATTTCCTGCTCCACATTACACCTACGGAAACTTCCAAGCGTCTACCTGCAGCTGACCTATACAACCACCACCAGCGACTACAGAACACCAGCCAAGACTAAAGAAAAGGTCACGGCTCCTTGTCCACCCATCACCACCTCCCTGATAACTGTTCCTGCACTCATTCCTTGTCTAACATTCCATTCATCAACCCTTTTCCTTGCCACACTGTCCAGCAAAACCCAACTACCGCAATCCATCAGTCCATCACCCACAGCTTGAGTCTCAAATACAACTTTCCTCTCTCTTAACTCAAAGTTCCCCGGAGACCACAACACGCAAAACTCGAGTAAACAAGATCCATGAAAAGCTCCCGCTCTTCTCCGTCCTTTTCTTCTCTTTCTCCTCTTCCTCTTCCACCTCCTCTTCCTGCTACACTCTGCCGACGAAACACAGCCTTGACATATGAGAGATAAAGAGTCAATGGCTGAGGAATGTGAAACAGAAACTCGCGGACCAAACACGGATGCGGTTAAAGAGACAGTGAGCCGCCATCAGGAGACGACGAAGGCGTGGGTGACGACAAAGGAACGAGGAAACACGACAGGCATGACTACCAACGAAGAGGAATGTGACAGGAAGGCTAATGTATAACAAAAAGAGGTGGAAAGACCAGAAACTCGCCAGACAAAGAGGAAAAACCAGCGAAAGCCTCGAGGGAAATGAAAACAGAGTGAGAGAGAAAGGGATGAAGGAGGAGGAAGAGAAATACGACGAAAAAGGAGGAAAAACTGAGAAGAACGGTTAAAATATCGTGAAAGAGATAATAGTGGATGGAGAGCAAGACGAGAACAGAACAGAGATATGAAACGGTGATGGAAATGGAGGAGGAATAAGGGAAGACAAAATAAACAAAAGAGAAACAAAGGTTACGAGGGAGAAAAATTAAAAGGTACGAATAGAAAACGAAATTCTTTCTTGTTTTCTTTTCCTGTCCACCTTCCCTCTCTCTCTCTCTCTCTCTCTCTCTCTCTCTCTCTCTCTCTCTCTCTCTCTCTCTCTCTTTGATACCAAGATTAACACAAATAAGAGAAAAAATTAAAACCAAAGAGAAAAGAGCAATCATTACCTCATAAATTACCCATAATCCTCTACAACCACCACCACCACCACCACCACCACCACCACCATCGCAACCACCACCCTCACACCGGCCCAGCGAGGAATTAAGACTGATGTCACTCCTGCATCTCCAAGGAGTGATAATAGGAATCCCAGAGAGGATATGCCAGTTAAGTAGTTGTCAACTCTCCTTCTCCCTCTCCCTCTCTCTCTCTCTCTCTCTCTCTCTCTCTCTCTCTCTCCCTCTCTGCGGTGTTCTAGCAAAGCCCCTCCATCATAAGGTGTATTTAGTCCTTGAGAGAAAAAAATATTCGTTGATCATATTGTTGAGGTTGCCATGAATGCTGGAGGAGGAAGAGGAGGAGGAGGAGGAGGAGGAGGAGGAGGAGGAGGAGGAGGAGGAAAGAGGTTAAAAGAAAAAGTAGAACAGGTGGAAGTGAGAGAGAGAGAGAGAGAGAGAGAGAGAGAGAGAGAGAGAGAGAGAGAGAGAGACAAAATGAATGAATAATGGAGAGGTTAGCGGGATTCACTGAAGGGCGTTGGCGTCACCCATATCAGTAACAAGTGAAGGTGGTGGTGGTGGTGGTGGTGGTGGTGGTGGCAAGGGCGTCTCCTGTGCCGGTCGAGCATGCAATTGTCTATGTTCCAGAAGTTTTGGTTAGTTATGGTGTTTTAGTCTTTCGTAGTTCATCTTTTGGGTATTTTGTCGTGGCTGTTTCTCTCTCTCTCTCTCTCTCTCTCTCTCTCTCTCTCTCTCTCTCTCTCTCTCTCTCTCTCATATCGGTCTTATATTTATTTCCCTTTCTCCCTTCCTTTTAAGTCTCTCGTCCCTTCCTAATCCTTCCTAGCACCCTCTCTCTCTCTCTCTCTCTCTCTCTCTCTCTCTCTCTCTCTCTCTCTCTCTCTCTCTCTCTCTCTCTCTCTCTCTCTCTCTCTCTCTCTCTCTCTCTCTCTCTCTCTCTCTCTCTCTCTCTCTCTCTCTCTCCACACTTCAGGTTACCACAGTCCCCCATTTCCCTCCCTCCTCTTCCACCTCTCTCTCTCTCTCCCCCCTCATGTAACTGCACCCTCCGCCACACAACGGAATACATGATTAATATACACGACTAAATTTGGTTTTATTCAACACAATTTTTCGAGAACAAAAATATTTCATGCATTGTTATTACTCTTTTTATTTTTCGGCCTCTCCTCACCTCCTATAAAATATAATGGCTATTTCATGATGCGTGTTTTTCTTTTTTTTTTTCCCATATTAGTTACTCGGTTTATTAGTTTATCGTAGTATTTCTATAGTTACCTGTAATTAATCTGTACCTTTGCCCGTATTAGTTGCCTGAACAGAATGCTTACCTGTAGTTACCTGTACAGACAGTCACCCAGAGAGCCTAAGTTTCCTTCAGGTAAATTCTCATATGGACATTTCAACGGGGAAGATTTCTTTAGTATAACTGTTCCCGTGACTGAATGCGTTAGGTTAGGTTAGGTTAGGTTAGGTTGGGTTGGGTTGGGTTGGGTTGGGTTGGGTTGGGTTGGTTTGGGTTGGGTTGAGTTAGGTTGGGTTAGGTTGGGTTAGGTTAGGTTAGGTTAGGTTAGGTTATGCATGGCTAGCTTGAATCGATTTATGTTAGATTGTTAGGTAAGTTAAGGCCAAGTTTGGTTTATAAGGTTAGTTTACGTGAGATCAGATTAGACTATCCTTGACTGCTTAAAGTAACACTAAACTATGTACGGCAAGGTAAAGTTAAGTTCCATTATTTTGACCTGGAGTTACCTGTCCTTACGTAACCCGACCCTCTTGAGCTACACTGCAATCTCAACACCATTAGTCCTTCAAATATTCCCGTCAACACCTGCATGTTTTGTCCTCACCTGAGCAGCGTCACCTCCACAGGTCAGGTAACTGTTGCCGTCAAACTACAATCGGTTCATTATTTACGAGAACCAGCTATGCCAAATACATTCTTCACATGCCACATTTCCTAGCTGGCATGATTCCCGCTCACTCACTCTTTATCTTTCTCTCCGTCTCTCATTCTCAAGCTTTTTACTTCTCGTTTTGTTTCTCTTCTATTCGCTAGCTTAGTTTTCCTTCTCTTACTTCTTTATTCTTTCTCTCCCTTTCTCCTTGCTTATTCATCTCTCCCTCTCTCAATTCTCCACTCACTCTCATTCTCTCTCTCTAATTTTCACCGTCTTTATTCCTTCTCACTGTCTCTCCCTTTCATTCCCTACGTCATTCTCTCCCTTTCTCACTCACTTTACTCATTCTTTTTCCTTCTCACTCATTCTCACAGTCTCTCCTTCTCTCATTCTCTCACTCATTTTCTCCCTCTTTCTTTCCTCCCCACTTTCTCTCCCTCTCCCACTCCGTTTCTTGGGTTGATGGATGAAAAATAGGAAGTTTTAAAAAGCGACTATCACGTATAGGTCTGATGACTTCCTGAATCTTACCTTATTTTTCTTATGTTCTTATGACCTCTCTCTCTCTCTCTCTCTCTCTCTCTCTCTCTCTCTCTCTCTCTCTCTCTCTCTCTCTCGTTCCCTTCCTTTATCCAGTACTCAGTTCCTTCCTCCTTCACTCCTTCCCCTCCTTCCTTACTCACTTCTCTCATCCATCCGATTCCTCTTTCCTTCCTGGTTAAATGAAGTAAGATGACTGAGAGAGAGAGAGAGAGAGAGAGAGAGAGAGAGAGAGAGAGAGAGAGCTAAACTGTATATGAGGAAGTGCATGCATTTTGTCACCGATCCGTTAGTCAACCCAACATCAACTCTCTCTCTCTCTCTCTCTCTCTCTCTCTCTCTCTCTCTCTCTCTCTCTCTCTTTATAAGCAGATTCCTCGGATAAGAGCGGAAAAGAAGAGAAAAACGCACTCACAAGGAGAACCATAATGATGTTTACCTCCCCGAACTGGAGGGAAAAAAACCTAGAGAGGGAGGAAAGAAGCAAGGAGGGGAAAAAAAAAAATATATATATATATACTTCAAAGATACGTATCTATTTGTGATAAACAAGAAGGTAGATTGTCCAGGTAAAACGTTGCCCAGGTAACTGTAAGATGACAAAGAACAGTGAGAGAGAGAGAGAGAGAGAGAGAGAGAGAGAGAGAGAGAGAGAGAGAGAGAGAGAGAGAGAGAGAGAGAGAGAGAGAGAGAGAGAGAGAGAGAGAGAGAGAGAGAGAGAGAGAATAAGAGGAGAGACAGGTCATATAGCGGGTTTGTGTGTACGTGTGTGTGTGTGTGTGTGTGTGTGTGTGTGTGTGTGTGTGTGTGTGTGTGTGTGTGTGTGTGTGTGTGTCTCTCTCTCTCTCTCTCTCTCTCTCTCTCTCTCTCTCTCTCTCTCTCTCTCTCTCTCTCTCTCTCTCTCTCTCTCTCATTACGGAATTAACCAAGAAAAGAACAGCATCAAAATAAGTGAGCACAAGAGGAAAGATTGCAACAAAGGATGCTGAGGAGGGAAAACAAAAACACAACAACATAAGTAGTTACTCAACAAAGACCAGAGGATTAAAGTACCTGATGATGATGATGATGATGATGATGATGATGATGATGATAGAAAATAAGGAGGAGGAGAAGGAGAGGAAGGGATAAACGTAAGTAAGAAAACAATAACAACAACAACAATTACGTCATAATATCACCACCACCACCACCACCACCACTACAACAACAACAACAACAACAACAACAAAAACAAACAGCTGGCATCCAATTATTTACTAGAAGAGTGGAGAAGCTTAGATTAAGAAGTCCTCCTCCTCCTCCTCCTCCTCCTCCTCCTCCTCCTCCTCCTCCTCCTCCTCCTTCTCCTCTTCTTCCCTCATCTTCATATTTTATGGGAGGAAGACGCAGAAGAAAGACCGAAAAGGGAAGAGAATGAAAGGGGGAAAGAACAAGGAGGTGGAGAGGAAAGACGGATTAGAAAAAGGGAGAAGGGAGGATGAAAGAGAGAGGAGATGGGAGAGAAAGTTAAGAGAGGGGGAAAAGTTTTGAAAGGGAAAAGAAAAAGAAGGAAAACAGAAAGGAAACTTACTGAGAAGTGTTGAAAGGTGAAAGGCGCGAGATGAAGAGATGGGAGATAAGAGAATGGAATGAAGTAACGTATGGAAAGGGAATAGAAAGAAAAGAAGAATGATTAATAGGAAAACTGAAGAAAAAGGGAAAAAAATGGGAAAGAAGAGGGTGAAAAGAGGGAATAGAAGAAAATATAGAGGGGGATTCATAGAGGAGATGGAAACGAAGGGCGAGAATGGAGGAGGTGTGATATAAGAGAAGGGAAGGAAGGGAAGGGAAGGGAAGGGAAGGGATGTGCCAGAGAGAATTGGAAGGGAGTGTTGTAATGAGAGGAGAGGAGAGGAGAGGAGAGGAGGAGAAGAGGAAGAAGAGCAAGGAACAGATGGAGGAGCGAATAATAGAGAAGACAATGAGGAATGAAGAGGAGAATGGGAGAGACAGAGAGAAAGGTGAGGAAAAGGGAAAGGTGGAAAGAAGGGAAAAAATATCGAGGTTACGGGAAGTGGAGGAAGACAAGTTATTAAGACCACCTCTCTCTCTCTCTCTCTCTCTCTCTCTCTCTCTCTCTCTCTCTCTCTCTCTCTCTCTCTCTCTCCATCGTTTCCTCCTCACTTCTCTTCTTCTTCCTCTCCTTCCTCGTTTCACTCCCTCCTTCCCTCTTTCCCTCCCCTCCCTAACTGCTCACCTGCCCTCCGTACCTGAGAAGTCAGATAATTAATGCAAGCAAACAAATTGGAAACGATTCGTGAACTACAAGTCAGAAACCGAAAAAAATAAAAACGAAAACGAAAAGAAAAAACTAAAAAAAAAAAATTCACACTCATTTTTTTACTCTTCTCTTAACAACATTTAACTTTTCGGCCTCAGCGCATCACCATAAAAAAAAAAGAATATAAAAAATAGATATAATTAAGGCGCTAATTAAATACTGGATCGGAGTGTTGTGATTATGTACAAAGCTAGCGGGTGGCTCGGGCCGGCCTGTCAAAGAACACGTGAGGCGCAAACACCAAATTATTCTGATGAGGTTAGGTTATGTTGTGTTGTGTCCTGTGTGTGTGTGTGTGTGTGTGTGTGTGTGTGTGTGTGTGTGTGTGTGTGTGTGTGTGTGTGATATCCCCCTTTTTCCTTTTTTTTTTCTTCTTTCTTACTTCATTTCATGTTTCTTCTCTCCTGTGTACGTATTTATCTTCCATCTTCCTCTGCCTTTCTTCCTCTCTTTGCTCCATGCACGCACCTTTCCTGTAATTTTTGAGAGAGAGAGAGAGAGAGAGAGAGAGAGAGAGAGAGAGAGAGAGAGAGAGAGAGAGAGAGAGAGAGAGAGACACTGAGACAGACAGACAGACAGGCAGACAGACAGACAGACCGACAAACAGACAGACAGACGTATCAAATCAAATCAGAAACAAAAAGGAGAATTCACGCGGCTTTGTACCTTAACGCACGGACGCTAAATTTGCAATCCGTCCAACACACACACACACACACACACACACACACACACACACACTGCTGGACGGTGTACCCAGACAAATTAACAAGCAGGATAAGCTAATCAGTAACCCACTCGAACTTTACAACCACCACCACCACCACTACTACTACAACAACCACTACGCACCACTGTCACTGTCACTGTCACCACCACCTGGGAGGGAATATCAGCGGCGGAGAAAGAGGCAAGGGACACATGGGAACTAATGAAGGAAGGGCATGAATGGAAGGGTAAAATCACTGAGTCCCTGCCGCCATGATTGCATAAAAGGAAAGCCTGAGAGAGAGAGAGAGAGAGAGAGAGAGAGAGAGAGAGAGAGAGAGAGAGAGAGAGAGAGAGCAAATACAATGTCTGCGGGAGGAAGGAAAAAACATAATTAAAGAAAAGTCTCTATCCCATTAGGCACAAACTCACTCCAGCTGCCACCACGAGAGAGAGAGAGAGAGAGAGAGAGAGAGAGAGAGAGAGAGAGAGACGAAGCACACGGATATAAAGTAACAAAACACAAAAGCATGCATGAATAAAGTGCATAAAACAAACATGACCTCAAAAAAAAAAATGAATAAATAAAGCGAGATGGAATAACGGGAAAATATGCACCGGCAGCTGTTTTACTCTTGCATTTTTTTCCGTTTTTTTTCCCTTTTTTTTCCCTTGTTTCCTTTACGTATTTGGATAAACAATGTAGAGCACGGGTGGCTTTGTAATAGTTTTGTTTTTGGGTTTTTTTCTGTCTTTCCTTTGTTTGTACTGTGGCTTCTCTTCTTTTTCCTTTTTTTGTAAGTTAGTCATGTTAATAATCGTTTTGTGCTTGAGGAGGGAGAGGGAGAGGAGAGGGAGAGGGAGAGGGAGAGGAGGGGGAGATTAATCCATAACACGTGCGATTACTTTGAAATTACCTGTGCACGTACGAGTAATTACCTGTACATTAGCTGAGAGCGATGTGCAGTGATTACATAAAACACACACACACACACACACACACACACACACACACACACACACACACACACACACACACACACACACACACACACACACACACACACACACAATCACTTTGGCTATTATTCAAGCTTCTTTTTCATCTTCCATCAAAACAAATAAATAAGTTTCCCTTGTCTATAGGCCCTCCACACAACCCTCTTCCCTTTTTCACCACCACCACCACCACCACCACCACCACCACTAACAACAACAACACTACCACCCCCACCACCACTACCACTACCACCACCACCATCCTACATTTCGATCCTGTGCTGGGACGTTAGCACCACCACCGTGACATTCTGATTACCGCTTATCTCCTTCGTTCCTCTTCAGACTGTCAAAAACTCACGCACAGAAGACACACGACTCTGAAGACTGTGTGTGTGTGTGTGTGTGTGTGTGTGTGTGTGTGTGTTTCTGGCATGCATTGATTGTCGTATTTCCCCCGTATGGTTTAAGGGAAGCCCCACGGATTAGTACCGAAGCGTGAAGACCACCAAACCATAGTGCAATGTTATAGTTTTCCCGATAGCCAAAAATTCGGTCCAATAATAACACCGATACCTGTTCAGCGGGCCGATAGCAGTGTTGTCATAAAGTATTACACCCACCTATTATCGGGAGTGTACTTACTGCGCATTGCATTTGATTTTAATTTTTTTTTTTCATTCGTTGCCACTGCTTGCTCTTCCACTGATATACTTGTATTTTGATAATATTGAGATCAGTGTAGTGACCCATTTGGTAATTTAGATAAAGATTAATTTCAGGTTAATTTCCTTTTCACTAAACTGCAGAAATACGTTTTTTAAAAGAGACAAACACAAATAACAAGACTTTTTTATTATTTATATGATAATGGGGAATCTTTCCGTAAATTACAGTAAACAGTTTTGTGCACGAAAAAAAAATAAAGAGGTCAATTTAATCTTAGCTAAACTACAGAGGCAAGTTTTTAAAGTCACAAATGTAAACAAGTATTTCACACGTTGTACACGATGATAGGGAAACCTTTAGTAAATTTAACAAACTGTTTGAACAAGAGAAAAAAAAATGAGGTTGAATTAATACTGGCTAAACTACAGAGGTAACGTTCAAAAAGACAAACACAAATGACTCTTTTAAACATTGTATACGATGATGGCGGGGGAAAATGGACTATGAGTGAAAGGGTTAGTGACAGGAGGATCGTTAGCACCACACAAGCCCTCCAACATTCATTCAACATAAAACAACAGCACGAGTAGAGGAAACTGTGTCGCTCATACCATTCATTCCTTCCCAATACGAGTCAATTCACGCGTAGGAGTCACTATTTCTGGAATGACGCAACGTGATAGTACAGAAAAACGAGGCTTAGATAAGTACGGCAAAAATCTCTCTCTCTCTCTCTCTCTCTCTCTCTCTCTCTCTCTCTCTCTCTCTCAACAATAATGCAACACACAAATGGTATATTAAAAGGTCAAACGCGGATCTCGGCACGTTTTTAACCTGTCATCAAAGAGAGAGAGAGAGAGAGAGAGAGAGAGAGAGAGAGAGAGAGAGAGAGAGAGAGAGAGAGCAAACATTGCCTACAATGAAACACAGAAACTCATGACGAAAGACCACGGGAAAGCAAAACATTTCAAAATATCCTGCTGAAGTTGATGACAGACTGACGAGAGAGAGAGAGAGAGAGAGAGAGAGAGAGAGAGAGAGAGAGAGAGAGAGAGAGAGAGAGAGAGAATAAATAAAAATACACTAGGAAACAGTTATTGTATATACATAGCACACGAGAAAGGAGAAGAAAGGAAAAAGAGGGGAAAAGGGATGAGGGGAAAGAAAGAGAAGAAAGAAAACGGAAGAAGAAATAAAGAAAAGCAGCTTGTAAAGTGGAGGAGGAGGAGGAGGAGGAGGAGGAGGAGGAGGAGGAGGAGGAGGAGGAGGAGGAGGAGGAGGAGGAGGAGAAGGAGAAGTGTTCTTGATTTATATACATATGAAAAAAAAAAAGCATTGTTTATGGAAGGAAGAAGAAAAGAAGCGGATGAAGATAAACGAGAGGAAAAGAAGGGAGGAGAATGAAAGGCATGACCACAGGAAGACGAAAAGGAAGAAGACGAAGAAGTAAATAAATTAAAAACTTGGACGAGAAAAAAAAAACAGATACAGTAAGAAAGGAAAGAGTGATGAGACAGAGAAGGGAAAACACGACGGCAAAATAACAAAAGCAGATAAAGAAGCTGAGAAGGGAGACGAGGAAGACAAGGAGGAGGAGAAGGAGGAGGAGGAGTGAGCCGATGATGAAAAGCATGAGACAGGAGGAAGAGACAGCACAGAGAGGACACGAGAGAAACGAAAAATTGTGAGACTAAAGTTTACGAGACAAGAGGTTATGAGAGAGGAGGGACGAGAGGTTATGAGGACGTGATGGAGGAGGAGGAGGAGGAGGAGGAGGAGGAGGAGGAGGAGGAGGAGGAGGAGGATGGAGGAGACAGTGTGGTGGGAGCAAAGCCAATGTCTCTCTCTCTCTCTCTCTCTCTCTCTCTCTCTCTCTCTCTTTTTTTTTTTTTTTTATTTAAACAAAACTTAATACAAAGGAACATGTACCCAAAGGCGCACTGTCGTGTGCTACCTATTCTAAGGGTACTACAATCTATTTCTCTACAATATTTACAAGACTTAAAAATAGATAATATACAAGATGGTCAGCATGTAAATGGAGCACTATTCGTTTCACTTCACTAGCACTATTCACGCACTGCACTACACTGAGTGTCACGTCACAAAGAGTGTCAGAGGAGTTGGCAGTGTCTGTCTCCACTTATGTGCCATCAGTTTGACACTGTGAGTGTTCATCTCCTGGACGTGAGGCACCGCGGCCGTGAACAAGTTCCACATCCTGGAGACGCGTCCTGCGAAGGTGCGTTGATGCTGACACCCGTGGGATCGCGGCACCTCTACGGCGTCACCACCATTGAGCACCGTTCTCGTGCTCCGTGCGGTGACTCTTAGAGGATGACGCAGCCCTGCCAGATGTGGCACTCTTTGCACCTGTGCCTTATGGAACACTACGATCGCCGCCACGTCTCTGCGGTGTTCCAGTGAATCAAGGGGACGCTCAGGCTCTGGGTGAGGTGGTAGTGCAGCATCTACTAGCCGTATGGCGCGGCGTTGGATGCTGTCCAGTCTCCTTCTGTGTGTGGCGGCACAGGACATCCAGGAGAGAGCTGCGTATTCAAGGTGGGGCCGCACCTGTGCCTTGTACAGCAGCAGTCTCCCTTCCTGTCGAGGAAACTGGCGATCCTTCTGAGAGCGGAGATCCTGTGAGAGGCTTTCTTGGCAATGGTTTTGACATGCCTGTCAAACCTCAGCCCTCGATCCACCTCCACTCCAAGTATCTTGACGTCATCTTGGAGTGGGAGAGCAGCAGCGCCAAAAGACAACTTTCCTGCCATTGCTGCCATGGCGGCTGGGGACCGAGAGACAACCATTGCTTGTGTCTTCTCCGGCGCGAATGTCACTTGCCAGCGAGCACCCCACTCCTTTATCACTCGTAGCTGCTGATTGATGGCCTCAGCAGCCCGCCCACTGTCCTGGCGTGGATAGGTATAGGAGAGGGTGCAGTCATCAGCATAGGCCATGACTCCTGGCAGTAGCTGGAGAAGATCATCCACGTAGATATTCCACAGGAGTGGGCCAAGAATTGAACCCTGTGGCACTGATGCCTCCACAGGCAGGGACTCAGATGTTTGCCCGTTGACAACCACCTTGAGGCTTCTGTCCTGCAGGTAATTTCCCAAGAGTCGTAGCAAGCCACCCTGGATGCCTTTAGCACGAAGCTTTTCTAGTAATCCGTTGTGCCATACTTTATCAAAAGCTCCTGCTATGTCCAAAGCAACCACTATAGTGTCCTTGCCGTCGTCGAGGGCGTCCTGCCAATGCCTGGTGAGAAGCATCATTAGGTCGGAGGTTGACCTTCCAGGTCTGAACCCAAACTGTTGGTCTGAGAGGAGGGCATTGTCCTTGAGATGGCTACACACCACCTCTGCCACGACCCTCTCAAACACTTTACCCACCACTGACAACAGGGATATGGGTCTGTAGTTTTTTGGGTCCGTCCTGGAGCTTTTTTGTGTACGGGAACTACTCGAGCCTCCTTCCACACTGAAGGCCAGACGTTTTCCCGTACACAAGTTGTGAAGACTTGGGTGAGAGGGGCAGCCAGTTCCTGGGAGCATCGCTTCAGCAGGTGCGGGCTGATGTCATCAGGGCCGGTGGCTTTCTGTGTGTCCAGCCCCCGCAATAATCGCTTCACCTGCTGATGCGTCACCTCCACCATGGTGACAGTCTTCTCACATTGCTGGACCAGCTGAGGCGGTGGCTGCTGTGGATTCCGACCTTCATTTTTCCAGCAAACAAGGAAGCCAGCAACTGTGCCCTCTCCTTACTGCTGGTGGCGACAGTACCGTCCTGCTTGCTGAGGGGAGGGATGGATTCTTGGTGGCCAGTTCCTTGTTTGTCCTTAACAAGAGACCACCAAGTTTTGTTTCCTACGCCAGTGCCACACAGTTTCCGGCGCAGGCTTTCCTCCCACTTTTTTAAGGCCCACTTGCTGGTTACCACCATCCTCCTGCATGCAGCCCTGTGCAGGTCCTTGTTGCGCCGAGTCGGGTTCCTCTTGTAGCGGAGCCAGGCAGCATACTTTGCCTCGGCAGCAACACGGCAACGGTAGCCAAACCATGGCTGATCCGTCGATCTGGTGGTGTATTCCCTGTGTGGGACGTGGCGTCTCTGGAGGGCGAGAAGGTGAGAGGTGAGTGCAAGTGCTTCACTCTCTGCTCCTCCCTGTAGCAGAGTGGCCCATGGGGTGTGGGTCAGGTCGCGGCGCAGGGAAGCCCAGTCTGCTTTGTTCCACAGCCAGATGGTGCGGGTGGTGGCCTCGTCCTGAGCCACGCCCACTTCCAGCTGTGTCAGTACAGCGTGATGGTCAGAGCTGCCCACGAGCCCCAGCTGATGACACTGAAGCTTGTCTTCCTGGTAGTCTGAGATGACAGGGTCTAATGTCCCTCCTCGTTCATGTGTGGGAAGGTGACATGATCTGTCAGACCCTGCACCTCCAGGAGATTCTCGTAGGCGTCTCTTTCCAGGTGGTGATTGAGATCCCCCACAATCAGCACGTGGCTGCAGCTGTGTGCCATCATCAGGTTGTCTAAGGTCTCAGTCAGGTACAGGAGTGAGTCAGGCCCTTGTCGCGGGGGGCGATACAGGGCACACAGCAGGAGGGCTGAGCGGTCTGCCAGCATTACTCGGAAGTACATCATCTCCATCATTGGAGGCGTGTCTATGTCGAGTAGCTGGGCCTGCATTCCTTCCTTGAAGCAGACAGCCACTCCACCTCCTGTTCGCTCCTGTCGGTCCCTCCTCACCCAGTGGGTGAAGCCCTGCATCCTGCCATACGTGGGCTCCACCTCACTGTTCAGCCATGTCTCGGTCACCACAACAACGTCTGCATTGTGTCGTTGCACACAGTTGTGGTATAAGTCTGCAAGGTTAGTCCGGAGACCACGGACGTTGCTAGAGACGACCTTTAGTTGGCGGCGGGGCAAGCTGGCTGTACCATGGTGAGGGATGGTAGTGAGCGAGGCCTGCTAGTCCGAGGTGGTGGTTAGGGTCCGCGGCCGACTGCTGGTACTGGTGAAGAGGAGTGGTCCACTGCCGCCCCTGGTTCTGATTCCAGATACCAGGCTGAGGAAGGAGTGGGCGAGGTTGTGGCAAGGACTGAAATGAAGTGAGGGGGTGGGCGGGCTGAGGCGCTGCAGGTGGGAAGGGTGTGGCTGTGTATCTTTCCACCGTAAGAAGCCGCTGTAGGAGACGCTCCTGACGTAAATCGTCAGTTCTGGCGTGGCAAGTAGCAGAAGTGTGTCCTTTCCGTGAGCAGTACTCACACACTTTTGCCTTGGCTCGCTTTTGTGTCTGCTTGGTGGCCTGGTGAGTCCTCAGTCCTTCGCTGGACACCCTCCTCGCGTCCTGCTGCACTTCCTCTTAGATTTCTTTTTCTCCAATCTCCTGAAGTGGTCTGAGGAGAGGTTCGTGGGCGAACAGAGGCACCGCGATCTACTCCGTTCGCTGTGTTTATGGAGGAAGAGTCCCTGCTGCTCTGTGTGGCGGTAGACGTGGTAGTGAGTACCGAGCAGTCACTCTGTGTGGCAGAAGGAGTGACAGTGGACGCTGGGGAGGTGTCACAGTCGCTCTGTGTGGCGGTGGAAGCAGTGGAGGTAGGCGGAGCGGTCGTTGTTTCCCGGGCAGGCGAAGGGAAGGTGGAAGTGGAGAAAACAGCTGCGTACCGGATCTGTTGCGGTTTATCCGAGCTCCACCACGTCCTCCACCTCTCAGAGTCCTGACAAACCACCTCCCAGTGTTCGTCAATTGACTCTGCGTGGGCGCTGACTGCCTGAGAGCGTGTGGCTACTTGCGTCTGGCGCTGTTTTGACGCTATCAGCCTGTCTGCTACTCTGAGAGCCGCAGCAAACACGTCTCTGTGCTGTATGATCAAGTCTCGGTCGTCCTGGAGGGACTTAATCACACAGTTTTGTTGAGAGGCTTCCTCAGTGAGCTTCTCAACTAGTGAAACTAGCTCTCCTCTCTCCAAGCCCTCCCACTGACTCTCCCCACTATCGTCCGGTAGTGGCGTGGGGTGTGTGTCAGTCTCCTCGCTGATGTAGATGACGGGGTCCGGGATGTTTGCTTGGAGTCGTAGCTGTTCCGTGTAGCTACACTTGAAGACTGGCGTATCCCCAAGGCAGCTGTTGTGACAAAGGTTACGGCAGGTTTCCTCGTCACAGCTCACGTGTTGAGTCTTAAGTGTTGCTTTGCCACAAACGCAACACCAATTCTGTGGCTGGTAGCCAGGCAAGTCTCGCCTGGCTATGGGGCGATGGGCGGGGCTAGACATTGAGGGAGAGGATAAGTGATTCCTGGGGAATTGTGGAGCCAGGTGTGGGAGCGACAACGAGTGTTGGTTCTAAACGACACGTACGACACTAACACACTCGTGAACACAGACACTAAACACTGGCACAGAACACAAAGCACTTCCCCACAGGCGCACAAAAAACACACGACACTAACTACCTCTCCCACAAGTCAAGCCAAACCAGCCACGGAGAGAGAGATACAGGTTGTTTAAAAAAAACTACCTTGGAGAGATTTGGCAACTGTGTGCTGCCTTAGGCCTCGCGTCAGGTCAGGCCCGGGTCTCAGTCACTGCACGGGTACAAGCACTCTTTTCAAGTGATTTTTTAACACTATTGCAAGGCTTAGCACACCTTACACTTTTACATGGACACCAGGACACTTAGCACTTCAAGCACTGAAATTTTCACAACACTGCACTTTGTTAAACCACTGTAACACCACGAAAACACGGAGCTACCACGTGCGTCTCTCTCTCTCTCTCTCTCTCTCTCTCTCTCTCTTTCTCTTTCTTTCTATCCTTCACTCTTTCCAGACCTCTACCTCCACCATCACCTGCACCACACATGTCGCCTCTCCACACTCTCCACCTGCCTCTACCTGCCTCCTGCTAATCCTCGCCACACCTGTGCTTCCCTCCACCATCTCGCACACTGCAAAACAACCCCGCAGGCAAACAAAAAGCACAAACACACCTCTAAAAAGAAAAAAAACATACGCAGACTCATAGTAACACACACACACACACACACACACACACACACATACACCTGTCACGTTCAACACCCCTAGCCCTTATACATGCACGCAACACCTTTCCTTTTTCCCCTTTTCCCCTCCCTCTCGCCTTTCCTGCAGCGCTCAAACTCTCCAGGCACTTGAAACACAACATATAGGGGAAACATATGTACGTGTGTGTGAAATTCTCAAAAACTGAAAAAAAATGTTCATAAAAGAAATTGAATGTATGATAAAGGACGTAGAGGAATATATGTGTGCACTAATACACACACACACACACACACACACACACACACACACACACACACACACACACACACACACACACACACACACACACACACTTTTACAGAGGAGTGTGTGTATTTCAAGACATGTATTTCACCAGCTTTTCTTCGCCTCTCTAAAGGGAATCACTCGACCTCCTCTCTCTCTCTCTCTCTCTCTCTCTCTCTCTCTCTCTCTCTCTCTCTCTCTCTCTGGTTAATTTTACTAATGAGAGGTGTGTACCGCGTCTGGTTCTCCGTCATTCCGCCCTGAAGGGAGTTCTTGGATCGAAGATTAAAAGGCTAAAATCCATCATCGTGATTGCCGGCGCGGTAAGGAGAGGAGAGGAGAGGGTGAGGAAGTGTGTGTGTGTGTGTGTGTGTGTGTGTGTGTGTGTGTGTGTGTGTGTGTGTCAGCACGCACCTGCTCTCCTTGCAAAAATATGAAGCATCTTAAGTTTTCACCTAATAAAGTAAAATCCCGAGCACATCCCATTCTCAGTTCCCTCTTAAGAAGATTTAGTCAATTCTCCCTGTGGGGCGGAGGCTAAGCGGCAAGCAGGCGGGAGGGGTGTCGATGTCCCGAGATAAAGCGTTCCTTGGCGCCTCCACAGCAAGACAAAACGTTCCCCGGTTGCCGAAGCTCTCAAGCAAAACGTTTCCCAGACACCACGACCTCAGGGACAGAACATTTCCAGGCATGCCGAGACCTTGGGGAAGAAAGGATGGTGCCATGAAGACACCATAAACAAGACCCACCATAACGACCCACCATAAGGACCCTACCATAAGGACCCCTGGCAGAGGCTTTGATGTCTTTATTGGCTTCATTAAGGGTGAGGGTCGCGGTTCACTCCTCTCCGTACTCCACGTGGTGATAGTTTCTCCCAAGGACGCAAACATGTGAAGTGGCCTTCGTAATATCGCTTGAGAGTATTCAATAAACGCGAGATCAAGGAGGAGGATCAAGGAGTGAGTAAGTGAAGGTGAGGGTGAAGTGGAGTTAAGGAGGAAAAGAGCAAGCAATGATGATTTTCAAATATTTGCTTTTAAGTAGTGAATATATTGTTTATTTACGAGCTTTCAAATGGCTGTACTCCCGCCGCGATGGTGCCTATGTATTATACTGGATCACTATGAGAGAGAGAGAGAGAGAGAGAGAGAGAGAGAGAGAGAGAGAGAGAGAGAGAGAGAGGGGGGGGGATGAAGGGCACGTAGGTCACACGTCACTTCATGTCCCGACCCGTTTACTTGAAGCAGACGTGGAATGAGGCGCTTTAATGAGACGAACACTACACCTGAGAACTCTATTATCTTCCCCACACGATGCACACACACACACACACACACACACACACACACACACACACACACTAATAGCAATAACACCTTTACTCACCGCTTTACATCACCGCGACTCACCACCAGGCAGCGGATGAAAGAAAACGAGACAAGCATCACACTCCACACCGGGCGTCCTTACCTGCAATGTGAGGGAGAAAGAATTAACAACAGAATATCACTCCAGAGCAGACGTGAAGGCAACACAGTCATCATTTAGTCTTATGCCACGTGGTTAAGAGAAAAATTGCCTTGAAAGAGAATAATAAAGTTTACCGCGATTCCTTCAAGCACAACACAATTAATTTCGAGCCGCGTCAAACGATCCCTGGGAGAGCGGGCTGGTGTGTCTGGCGGGAACATGGCGAGAATGAAGATATTTTTTTCTAATTCCATTCATCTCCTTTTTACAAGTTGAATCGTTCATAATACACCAACAATTCCCAGGTGAGTCCGCGGCATTTCACGATTAGAGTTGGCTGCAAATTATTCTCGTGTTCTCGTGGCAGTGGCGGTGATGAGTCTTTGATGCAGCGCCCCACTGATCTGAATCTGGACAGAGGGTCACAATTATTTTACCACGCACAAATTGCACGTCTCTTCAGGCCGCTCGGTTCGTGGGATGAGCGGGTCAGCGCAAGCCATGATGAAGCAAAGTTGTCGTGCGTACTCCAGCGCGCTTACGAGTGTGTGCCGCGGAGATGAAGCTGGTGATGCGCCATTAGGGTAAGCCTGACAAACGACCACCTGCCGCCACAACACAATCCACCGTGCTGATCCCCGAGCCTCGTTGACCAGTAATCACACTTTACGACTGGCAGGGAAGGGTTGAGGGAAGGACGACAAATTATGTTTATCCCTTTGTTTACATATACAGCGGGACAGGACCCTCAAAAAACTGACGGGGAAAAATGAACACTATTGTCATTGAATAAGGGCGAGCAGGATCGAGAATGCAGATTGCAGTTTTGTATAGCAGGGCTAGTGATGGCGCCGCGGTGGGGTGAGAGGAGGGAGGCATCCCGCGTCCACTCCACACAACAAATACCGGATCAGCGGGGAGTCTCCTAACCACCACCACCACCACCACCACCCTTTCGTCATTGTTAGTGGTTCAATTAGCACTCCAAACCTATTACCACCTGCAGCCTCCACTAGTACCTTACTTCCTGTTGGCGTTTGTTCATACTTTGTGTGGTTGTGAAACGCCAACTAAAACGCAGTGAAAAAACAAGTAACACTACAGGTGAAGGCAGCAGCTGTCCACACCACCAAGCGCAGGTGAACACAAAGCAAAAGAATGGAGTATGAATCAGGAAAAAATCACATATAAACATTCCATGACCACCTGACATTTTCAAACTTCACCGGAATAAATAAAACTCGTAAGCTATGAAAACTATAGAGACACACGTGAAATATTTAACAGCCTCTAACCTGACAATTCCCAACCCAGAGCAAAAATAGAGACCATTGCCAAGCGTGAATAGAATAAATACATGCACTTGTAAATCACGGGCAAAATAAAGCAGTTCCCCCGACACGCAAGACGCACTTCAAGGCAATGAAAAATGGATGCCCAGTCAGAGCGAAAAAGTAGTAAAGAGGAAAGAAAGCAACAGTAAAATAAATACATATAATCCAGATGCTTGAGAGAAAAGAACAGGAACTTCACAGATATGGAACCAAATAATTCATCAACAATGTATTCACTCACTCACTCTCACTCTCACTCTCTCTCTCTCTCTCTCTCTCTCTCTCTCTCTCTCTCTCTCTCTCTCTCTCCACACATTTCTGGAGAGAAGCGAGGAGCAGCAGCACGCAAATAAATGGCTGTTGAATGCATGAATGGAAACAAGCACACTGCGTCAGGCGAGAGAGAGAGAGAGAGAGAGAGAGAGAGAGAGAGAGAGAGAGAGAGAGAGAGAGAGAGAGAGAGAGAGAGCATTTCCTGTTCTATTTTTTTCCCTTTTACATATATACACAACATTTTCCTGTACACATCTGAGCCAATCTATCAACAGTATATGTATGCTTTTATTCATATGTGTACTGTATCAATCTACTCTTATATTGCTCTCTCTCTCTCTCTCTCTCTTTTTTTTTTTTTTTTTGTGTGTGTGTGTGTGTGTGTATGCTATCGTATATGTAGTACCTGTGTGTTTCTGTCTATACGAAAAACATGCATTTCGTATTGGTCAGTAGTATGTATATCCATGCGCATTTATCTGAATATTTGTTTATACCACTCGACTTCATCCCAGTATGCTTTTACCGCCCTAAGCTAATCAATTTTATGTGTCTGTTTATTTATACATCCGTTCATGCATCTATATTGAGCAATTTCCTGCCAACAAGGTCACGTGCATGAACAGACGAACACACACACACACACACACACACACACACACACACACACACACACACACACACACACACACACACACACACACACACACACACACACACACACACACACACCTTTTATTGCTTCACTCATCAGTATCACTCAATGACTTAATCTCTCGCGCGTGTGACTCCTGCTGTTGTGTTAATTCTTTATTCCTTTATATCCACTCAACCAAACACTGACTCTCCATCACATGCTCACAATTAAAGGTTACGTATTTTCAACACTAAAGGAAAATGAGAAAATAACCTGAAAGAAATCATCAGGTATACACGTGGCAGTTAATGTATGAAAAAAACATCTAATTTTCTTCTAAATTCCCTCATTAACTTAGCACTAACTGGTATGGTGTATTTCGACTGTTTTTTTTCAGGTAAGAGAGGAAATCAGGCCAAGGGCAACAGAAGGAGTGAAAAAGAAGGCCCACTGTATCACTCCCTCCACCAAACACTGTCTTTGCTCCTACATGCTGACGACAAAAAAATCTCCATAAAGTTTGCACGATACATTTCTTCGTATTGTAACCTTCACTTCAACAATGTTCATTCTTTACCAAACGCTGCCTTTATCTTTGCACACTAAAAATAGGGTTCTTTTAAAGGCAATACACTTCATTTCACTGAGAAGTCTGGTAGCCTCCACTCCACCAAACACTCACTTCACCTTTACACGCTAACATGATCTTTCTACCAGACATTCCCTTCACACACTACAAGTAAGATTCTATGAAGGTAATACAATCTATTCCTTCACAACGTACTGTACCCTTCATTCTACCCGACACTCACCTTACCTTCACACGCTAACAATAAAAAGTGAAGTGAACATGATCCATCTCAACGCAACATGATCTATCTCAACGCAAAGTATCGTAGCCTTCACTCTCTCAAACAGTCTGTACCTTCGAACACTAAAAATAAAGAGATCTACAAGGTTAACATGATCTATAATGACGTAAAGCTTTGTAACCCTCACGTGTTTACGGTCTTACTGCACGATTTTTTTTTTTTTTTACATACTCGTGGGTAGCAGTCTCGTGGAACAATTACGATAACATCATCCTTGAAGTTACGTTAGAAAGGTCACAGTTCCTTATTTGGGAAGTGGACTAGCCATGAATGAACCAGGGATGTAGGACTACCTGTCAATTACATTCATTATCATGTTACTGATGAAAACAAAGTGCAATTATGTAAAGTGTGTGCAGGCTCAGGGTGTCCATGAGAGTACGAGTTTAATCCCTGAGTAATGAGTATAATGTGCAGGTTTTGTGTAGGTTTAATTCATTAGAGTTGGCGGGTCTGATCCTTAGACAGTCGTATTCATTAAGAGCACAAGCCATTACGAGTTCAATCTATTAATAGTCTAATTAATTCAAAGTCCAACCCATTTCAAGTGCAATTTAATAAAAATGCAATTCATTAAAAGTTCAGGTCATTAAAGGTCCAACCCATTTAAAGTCCAACCCATTTAAACTTCAATCCATTTAAAATCCACTCCATTTAAAGTCCACCCGTTAGAAACTTCACTCCATTGAAAATCCACCTATTAAATGATCAACCATTCAATCGAAGTCCACCCATTAAAAACTCCACTCATCGAAAGACCATCCCATTAAGAGTCCAGTCACAAAAGTCCACGCGAGTCCAGTGTTAAAAGACCAATCAGCGAGAGTCTAATCCTCAGGCTAGACAGGAGCGGTGGTTTCTGAGGAAGAGTGTGGGAGGTGAGCGAGCTGGGCGGAGGAAGGGATCTGGCGGTGCGTCTTGTGCCTTTGTTTTCTCATGTTCTGATATCAAACGGTGCACGGCTTTCCAGGAACGGCTTGGTGTGTGCAGGGATGGCAAGCACAGGCAGGCAAGGAGGCAAGGAAACAAACACACACAAAAACACACACACACACACAAGGTCACATGCGCATACACCCAAGGTTAATTTCCCGCTACGACTGAGTTCAACATGCATGAGGTGACTTCCGCTCATTACTCTCAATACTGTCGCCTCCAAATATAAAATAGTAAATAGAGAACAAAAAACAGGAAAGAGAAAGAATAAATCCTCCAGCGCCTCAGTCTACGCTCGGTCAATTGCGCGAGGAGACAAATCCTATAACGTGTAATGTATTCCGCGTAAACGCAATCCTTTACTTAGGCGAACTCATTTTCTTAACCACGATTTCGTTTAATATTTCCTCGCCTTCCCACGCCGAGCAGTTCAGTCTCGCCTCTTACCTACTGACTCTTTCTACTTTTTTTTCCTCTCGTCTCTCCTCCATCATCTGCTTCCATTCCTCACTTCAAGTTCTCCTCCTCCTCCTCCTCCTCCTCCTCCTCCTCCTCCTCCTCCTCCTCCTTCTCCTACTCCTCTTCGTCCCTCTCCGTTTCCTTCCCCATCCCTCATGTTCTTCCTGATCATATTATATCTTCCCTCTTCGCCTCTTTCTTTCTCTCCCTCTCTCTTATTCATGTTCTCCTTTATCTTACTATCACTTTCCTCTTCTATCCCTTCCTTTATCTCATCTTTTCCTATCTTACTTCATATCCGCCTCTTTTTCTCTCTTTTTTCCTTCTCCCTTATTTTATTATCATGTTCCTTTTCTCTCCTTTTCTTTCTCTATCTTTTTCTTCCTTACTTCATATTCGTCCTTCTTTCCCTCTTTATCCATCGCTTTATCTTTTACTCTACCTCCTTCTTTCTTATTTCATTCTCTCTTCCCTTCGTTTCAAATACATCGTCGTCTTCCCTTCCTTCATTCATCTTTCCTCCCCTAGTCTCATTTCATTCCTTTTTTTTCTCTTCGTCTTTCGAATTTCCCTTTCCTACCTCTCTCTCTCTCTCTCTCTATCTTCTTCAAAAATCCCCCCTTTTTCTCCTCTCCTCATCTTCTTCCTTCTCCTCTTCTCCCAGCAAAATTCGTCACTTTCCTACCTTTCTCTTCCTGTCTCCATCATCATCATCTTCCTCACCTCATTATTTCCTCCTCTTCGTCCCACACATTTCCACACCGCCGCTCAGACCGTCACGATGCAATGCCTCTGACAACACAGATTCACTCACCGAACGCATCCATAAAACAAGAGTTCGAATTCTTACTAATGGAGGGTTGAGGAGCAGCAATCTAAGAGCTTCTGCCATCCGTCCTCTCCCGGCGGCAAGGACGGGAAGAAGCGGAGGAGAAGGATGAGAAACGAGAGGAGAGGAGGAATGATGAAGGAAAGCAGCAGACGAGGGAGATGCAAAGTTGAAACAAAGGAGGGAAGAGAAACGAAGGAATAAGGGAGAGAAGATGAGGAAAACGAACGGAAGATTAGAGGTAGTAAAGGAAAAGAGGGTATGACGAAGGAAGAGAGGAAAGAAAGGAGACAAAGAAGATGGAAAGAAGTAAAGAAAGAAGGAATAATTAGAGTGAGGATGAATATTAGGAAAGGAAGCAAGGAAGAAGGATGAATCTAGGAGAAAATTATTCAAAGGAAGAAGAGGAAGAGGAAAGAGAGTACGAAAGATGAGAGAAGAGAAGAGATGGAGAGAGGAAGAAGGAAAAGAAGAAGAAGGAGAAGGGAGAGAAGGAGGGAATACAAATGCAATACACTCAATAGCATTTCGGAACCTCGGCTTTCAGAAATGAGGCACTGAATTCCATCGGAGCGAGACAACAGGACAGAGAGAGACCCGGACACTCGCGCTGCGCTGCCACCAGTACCTCCCGCCGCCGCTCCTCACGCCGCCAGGACTGTGTCGAGGTGATAAGCGAAACTTGAGTCTTAATGTCAAATAAACTTTTCCCGTTAAAAAGAAAACCAGCTGGAAAGAGAGAGAGAGAGAGAGAGAGAGAGAGAGAGAAGGAGGAGGACTAGTGAATATAGCAGCAGGCAAGCAGCACCCACCAACAGCCATCAGACCCGTTCAGTCCCTTACCGTGTGGTCAGATTGATAACGGAGGCAAAGTTGTGAAGTGACGCTCTCTGCCGCCCCGGTGCGTGGAGAGGTGAAAGTGACGGAAAGGATTAGAGGCGTGCAGACAGAAGCAGGCGGGAGTGGGAGAGGGAACCAGGAAGGGGAAGCAGGAAGAGAAGCACAAGAGGAAAGGGAAGGGAAGGAAAGGGAAGGGGAGGGAGGATAGGTGTAAAGGAATAGAAAGATAATAACAAGGAAGAGAGATAAAGAAAGACGAAGGAGACGAAGAAAATTAAAAGAGAAAGGTGGCTGGGTATAGGTAGTGTTGAAGGAGGAAAGAGGAAAACCAAAGCAAGAACATGAAACATATAATGTGCAAGAAAGGGAGGTAAGGAACGAAAGAAGGAAACGCAGAAGGTAAAGGAGAGAAGGGAAGTAGAGAGGGAAAAGGAAGGAAGGGAAGCGAGGGTGGCAGGAGAGGACATCATTGCCATCCCGGGGCGCATCGTCAACAAAGTGACACAGAGTGATCATCACTCAATACTTCAACACAAGGGGGACCAGTTTGGCTTCAGCACTTCAATAATGTCCTTAATCTCGTATTTTACGTGTCGGGGAAGCGTTTCAAAATACAAAGCGTTTGGGTATGAAAAATCCAGTAGGACAAAGAGCCTGACTCCCTGATGGCTGGAGGCGCCACCGACTTGCCGCCTCCCAGGTAACGAAGTACGAACCTCAAACGATAGATGAAATGTGGGCTCTGGTGCCCGATGGCCTATCCCTGCAAGGCAAAACCAGCCAGTCCTCGGATGATTAGCATAATGGAGGTGGTGCCGTGCGTGGGGCAGGCGCGGGTAAACAAAGGGGGACGCGGGCGGCCAGGGAACAAACACCCACCGCACGCCTCGTAGTTTTTAAAGTGAATTTAAAAAGAATTCAACAAAAATTTCAGTCTCCCTGAATTCTAAGATTCAGTGAATGGCGGCGGTGAGAAGCCGTCAGCGTGTCAGTGAGACGGTGTGGTGTGGTGGTGTGGCCTGGAGCACAGCCACGCCAGGGAACACATAGCTCTGTGCTGCCGCTACACACAGTATCTAACAAAGTGATAATAGCCTTGGATGTAAGAATCATACACACTGGAACACCACATACTGTGTTATGCAACACTACATCGGAGAAAAAATTAACCTTTACTTTTCTTAAGTATACAGGTGAAGGTGGTGGTGTGGCGGGGCACACTAGGCAAGGGTGTGAGGGCCGCAGGCACCAAGCCGCCAGCTGACGGGACACGGGCCGGTCTCGGTAGCCTTGGCTGACTAACTCTCAAAGCTAACCAGGTGCTGCTGAGATCTTGAGTCTGGAGGAAAGAGGCAAGGAGGACCTCGGTGCAGCCACTGGACAAAGGCGACAAGAACCATGAGAATAACAAGCCTAACACTTTTTTTTTCCATAAAAACAATAGTCTCTCAATAGTGTGTGGCGGGTAGTTTGTGTGTTGGGTGGGAGGGGGAGACGGTGAGGGAAAAGCGAGCAAGTGGATGAGGTGCGGGTGCCGGGGACACACCTGAGTCACCTGCATCAGATCATGCAAATTCAAACATTTCCCACGGATTTGCTGCGCCGTGTAAAATGTCAAATTCCTAAAACTTCCAATAATCATGAACGAGCTTAAAGCGTCACTACTGGGTACGATTCCTGTTATTAGCATACCGTCAGTGAAGGCAGCCTCACTCACTCCTGACAACACGGTGCAAGAGGAAAGCTAAAGGAAAGACACAATAGACCCCATGACACCACAGGACGGGAGTTGAGAGGGGAGTCCAAGTCCTGCCAGAGTGCGAAGAATTACCTGTAAGTCACTAATGAAATGCAACAAAACCTCCCCAGACTACACCCAAAGGAACAAGGCGCCAAACTTCCCGTACCCACCTGTCTTCGAATTCCAGGAACTTAGTTAACCAGACTCGCACAGGTGAGGAGAGAACTTCCACCTCCCACGTAGAAAATCCCTTCGACACTTTTTTTTCCCCTTCCTCCATTACACAACTTTCCTTCGCTAACCAATTCAACACATCCTGACGCCAAAGAGTAATTCAATTTTTGCTCATCTCCTCATCCTACTTCCAACTCGGTACAGACCACATTCTCTCCCTGTTTGTGTTTGTGACTAAAAACCCTCAACCTGTACAAACGTTCCTCCCTCCCCGGTAACCTACTCACGGTATAGACTTTTACTCTCACTACAAAAACGTGGAGCAATTTGGCGGTCACGTCTCGGTGTGGGAAAGGAAAGTCACATGTCAGGCTCCTGAAAATTAACCTCCTGCGTCAGCGTGAGGGGGCAACTCTTCGCCTCCAGCAACTAAAAACGAACAAATAGTATTTCTGGAGGTCCTTGTCTACTTCCACGAATTGATAAAAGTAGCACTTCTCCAAGGGATTCACAAGACAAGCGGTTCAGAATATTAGCGCAAAGCATCTTTAAGACAATCTGCAAAGGAATTACATACTCGCCTCAGAAAACGAAGCATGGAGAAGTGGACTGTAAAAACTTCATGAGAAAACCTATGAACAACAGAGAATATTAAAGTTAACTTCTCTGAGGCGATAGAACAGAAAAAAAAATATATAAAGAAAATCGTGAATACAAGTGAATAGCAAGAAAGAGTGCCGAGGTGAATAAAACACGAGAATTCAAGATGGGAACAGGAGGGCGCGGGGCAAGGTGAGCATGCAAGGGGCCGAGTGAGTGTGGAGGGACCGAGTGAGTGAGCATCGCCAGGTGCGCCAGCAAAGCAACAATCACCACAAAGCCGCTGCCTCTTCGCTTAAATCCCCAACTCTGCTCAACATCCGCTGCAAACTGTCTTGGCATATCCACGTCTGCACAGGCCATGCCATCCCTCTCCCTGATCTCCGGCCGGGGTGGGGGGATGTTAAGGGGAGAGGGAAAGACAGAGGGAGGAATGAGGACGGTAAGAGTAAAGGAAATTCGTTCATTTGGCACAGTTGCAGGGCCTGGTTTCCTAAAAGCGGCCTACTACACCACAATAAATCTCACGTAGGCACCTTCGCCACACACACCACCACACGCCCATCATGCATACTGTAATGGAGGCAAAACAAGACTCCACCCATCCGCCACAACACGAGACCTGGGGTGACTGGCGCCAGGAAGTGACAAGTGACGAGTGGCGGAGTGTTGCGAAAGACAGTTCTAGTGCACTCTCGCCCCCTCAATTCAGCCGCCGCCGTCACCACCACCACAACCATAACACACGCATGACGCCCTCCAGTGGTCATTAGCACTTCCAGGTGTGATGCAACGGTGTGTGTGTGTGTGTGTGTGTGTGTGTGTGTGTGTGTGTGTGTGTGTGTGTGTGTGTGTGTGTGTCCAGAGAGGGAAAGGAACAATAACATCTTCCATAATTCAGTATTGAACGTACAAATTGAGGTAGGCAAACATAACTATATAACATCCATTTATAAATGCTCGTACATATAACATGGAAAGGAAAAAGAAAGCACCAAATCCCAGGACACACACACACACACACACACACACACACACACACACACACACACACACACACACACACACACACACACACACACACGGAAATAATGAGCTCTGAGCTCGCTCCGCAGGGTAACGTCTGGCTGTCTCGTCAGAGACTGCAGCAGATCAAACAGTGAAACACACACACACACACACACACACACACACACACCGCGTAGTGTAGTGGTTAGCACCCTCGACTCACAATCGAGAGGGCCGGGTTCGAGTCCCGGTAAGCGGCGAGGCAAATAGGCAAGCCTCTTAATGTGTAGCCCATGTTCACCTAGCAGTAAATAGGTACGGGATGTAACTCGAGGGATTGTGGCCTCGCTTTCCCGGTGTGTGTTGTGTGTTGATGTGGTCTCAGTCCTACCCGAAGATCGGTCTATGAGCTCTGAGCTCGCTCCGTAATGGGGAAGACTGGCAGGGTGACCAGCAGGCGACCGAGGTGAATCACACACACACACACACACACACACACACACACACACACACACACACACACACACACACACACACACACAGGGAGCGCCAGACCACGAAGGGAAGTCACACGGGAGACGGGCTGACAAGACTATACCAGCCACGCACTTCTCGCTCTCTTTACCCAGAAGGAGAAAGGATCTGTGTGTCGTTCTCCTCCTACTCCTCTCTCTCTCTCTCTCTCTCTCTCTCTCCTCTCTCTCTCTCTCTCTCTCTCTCTCTCTCTCTCTCTCTCTCTCTCTCTCTCTCTCTCTCTCTCTCTCTCTCTCTCTCTCTCTCTCTCTCTCTCTCTCTCTCTCTCTCTCTCTCAAGCACAGATGACGAGAAAACGAGCCAAGTCGAGCCTTTCCTGTCGGAACGTAAAAACCTCAGGATAACTTTTCGATTTCAGAGGACTTAGGGTGCGTCTCATGCCTCCAAGACGGTCTTCTGTATACCCCCATGATGGCAGGCAGACAGACAGGCAGAGGCGAGACTAGAGAAAGGGAGGCGACAGGGAACCAAGAGGGGGAGCAGGAGGGAGCAGGGAAGGAGCAGGGAAGGCATCAATGGCGGCTGATCACGAGTTGGTCTGCGTCCACTCGCTGGTGTAATCAAATCGACGCGAGCTACTAGTCACCACCTGAGCGTCGCGGCGTGCATAAAGGCGCCGCCAGTGAGGTGGTGAGGCGGCTGATTGCTTGTATGCCTGCCTGCTGAAGGGAACGTGCTGTGTGTGTGTGTGTGTGTGTGTGTGTGTGTGTGTGTGTGTGTGTGTGTGTGTGTGTGTGTGTGTGTGTGTGTGTGTGTGCTGGTGTTAAATGACCGTGATAATTTTTTTTACAGGACAGTGGTTGTGAGAGCAATTCAAAAAACTAAATTCGCTTCTCGCGTCGGGTTCCAGCACAGCCCAGACAAAAAAGAGGCTCATCAGAACAAAGTTACGCGGCGTCGGCATGAACTAATCAGCTCTCATTTTAAATATAAATCAATCCGGTCCTCCAATAACTCCCGGAACTTTTAAATGATGATGTCCGCGGAAAACAAGCCTTCCCCTCTGAAATGTTTGCCTAAACGAATCGTAATAAATATGTGGACTTCCAGCGTGACATTTATTTTTAGGTAATTTATTCTGGCATTCCATTACGTGGATCGCTCCGAGTAGAATAATAACCTAAGAATGGTGCCATTTTTCACTGTCAGGTCTGTTGCCGTCCTCTGCGTCACAGTCCCTATTCTGTTCCGGCACTTTATGTATTTCATATACATTACGTGTCTTTCGTTCGAGCAGCAGCAGCATCCTTTTAACTCCCAAGGTTAAACTTGTAGTTCGCCACGACCCCAGTCATGCAGGGTCTGCTGCCACCCTCACTGGCCGCATCATTATTCTCCTTCGGTGACAACTTTAATCCAGATCCGCATATTACAGAAAACGCCTCAAAACCACCACGTGTTGAGGGAGAGAGGGAAGGAAGGAAGGAAGGAAGCAGGATGCAGCGGCCTTCATGCTCCAGTTCGCCTCGCACGCCACGTCTGCCAGGACAGGTCGGCGGAGATACGGGCGCAAAAACAATATCTGTGAGACGTGCCCAGCGCCACATGCAGACACTCGCCGCCGTAGAGCTGCGCCCAACAATAAAAGCGACAGGATATGCAAATATGTGAAATATTCAGGCCCAGCGCGGTCCCCTTCTGTTGGTGAAACGCCGTGCCAGGAAAAGTCCACAGCTTGTTTTCTTAACCTGCGCTGTGTTGGGAGTTGATGCAGTGCTTCCAGGACAGCCCTGCCCCAAACCTTTCGATTTCATGCAGCTTCGGAAGTGTGTTGTTGTTGTCACACATAGTCAGGAGACGAATCGAGACATTGCTTACTAACACCCAGCCACCGCCCCGCCTCATGCTACAGAAAAGACTAAAAAACAACACTGACCAATACACCATCTGTGTCACCTACGTGTTTTCAGGTCACTTTCTTTTTTTCATGATAACATCTACCTTTATTTTTTTTTTCATGGAATTGGGGGAATGGCGCCCACACGCCTGTTGCTGTCTTTTTTTCTTCCTAAATAAAACACCAAAATACAGACCGTCGTTTTAACACACACACTGTCCTTTATTCTTATACTGGAGAAAACGTTCCTTAGGTAGCTTTACTTCAAGGGGCATCTCTCTGGAAATCGTATTTTCCTCAATATGCAAAATACTTAAATAATTCTCCCATTGAGCCTAAAATCACCACATTACGGCACGAGTTGGCACGGTCCCACGTCCCCAAATTTACGCACCCCTTGCTCCCCTTCTCCCAACTTCCCCACCAACCATACACCCCGATCCCCACCCTCCATCCCGATGCCCCACCTTCATCCAAGCCGCTCAGTCAAGTGTGAGCACCGAGCAGATCGAGGAGGGAGCTGCTCAGGCTATCCAGGTCACAGCTCAGCCTGAAAGAGGGTCACACCTGCTGATTCCTTTTATAATACCCTTTATCTGCAGACTCGATCACTAATTATTAACTTCCACTCAGGTGTTTCCTACTTTGTCCTCCTCCTCCTCCTCCTCCTCCTCCTCCTCCTCCTCCTCCTCCTCCTCATCGTTCTTCCTACTCCTCATACTCTTTCTCTTTCTCGTTGTTTTTTTCCTTCTCCTCCTTCCTTTTTGTTTTTTCTCTTTACCTTTCTTTCTTTGTCCCCTCTTTTCTTTTTCTACTTTTTTGCCTTTCTCTTTTTTCCCTTCTTCCCTCTCCTCCTCCTCACCGTAGTCTTTTTTTTTTTTCTTACATCAGCTATCATTTTTCTTCGTCCTCGTCCTCCAGCTTCCTTTCTCAGCCTCCTGCTTGAATTTCCATCTCTGTTCCCCTCCCTCCCGTCTCTCAACTTCCTCCTCTTCCTCTTCCTCCTCCACCTCCCGCTTCTCCTATTGTTACTTTCAACAAATCCATCTGAACGGTTTCTCGTCCTCTCACTAACTTCCATTTTTTTATCTGTTATTGGACAAAGGGAATCTATACATCACTGGAAGCTCTTCATCACGGTATCTGTTCCCTAACACTGCCGCCACCACCATAACCACCTACCTTTTTACCAACCATTATCACCACCACCACTACCACCACCACCACCACCATCACTTACACAACCATCATTATTATGTAGAAGTGATCTCACCTGAAACACTAAATTCAGCCACACCAATCTTCGTATGGTCACACCAACACCACCTCCACCTCCACCACCACCACCACCACCACCACCAGATACTACTCCACCAGCACAACCGCTAACAATCTCTACCTCCACATCTCATCCACTTCACCACACTCCACTATCCGGCCGTAGTGAAGGGAAATCCACACGCCTAATGCTCTCCTTCATCCCTCTCCCATTACTCTCCCACTCTCCCTCCCAGCCTGTGCCGCCGTTTCTCTCCTCTCCCACCCCACAGGTCTCGCATATCGGCAATTCAAGACCACATTTCATGCCTCCCAATACGGCCCTAGCACAACCCAATCATACTGACAAATGAACGTCTATAAATTCCACCTCGACCACAAACTTTAAACACATCATTGTATACCTTCTCTCTTCCATCTGCCTTCCTGCTTCAGCCTTCCCCCCACCTCTCTCTCTCTCTCTCTCTCTCTCTCTCTCTCTCTCTCTCTCTTGGCGTCCCTGTCCCTTTCCTCCTCTCTTTTCCACTCTCCAGCCCACACCCCCGGCACGCGATGCACACATTTCGCACGCTCTCCTAAGTCAGGCACTTCGATTACGGTTCTGTCACTGCCTTGGAAACATGCCTCCTCTCCCGCCACCGCCGCCACCGCCGCCACCGCCACCGCCACCGCTTCTCACGCCTCCCTCGCCGCCGCAACAACTTGGGTTCCTCAAAAGCTAGCAATCAGGACCCGCGTCGCCTCGTGTAATGGTCGTAGGTTCCCCTTTTATGCCGGTATGGAAATAGGGGGAAAGCGGTGAATTGAGACACGTTTGGTTCCCTCGGCGCCTTATTCAGTGTTAGAATGTTCCTCCTCCTCCTCCTCCTCCTCCTCCTTAGTACAATAGACGCGCTTCGCCCATTTCTATCAGTAAATATTAAGCGTTGTTCAACAGACCTTCACTTCAGGGTGGCTGCGCAGACCAAGGTGAGCGCAAGGTTGGTGGTGCGCGGATTAGCCTTGAGTCTGAATTTAAGGCTGAATACACGGACCTGTCATGTGTGTGTGTGTGTGTGTGTGTGTGTGTGTGTGTGTGTGTGTGTGTGTGTGTGTGTGTGTGTGTGTGTGTGTGTGTGTGTGTGTGTGTGTGTGTGGAGCTGTTTGAATCGGTTTGTTTAAGAGTTCCCCTGATTCTCTCTCTCTCTCTCTCTCTCTCTCTCTCTCTCTCTCTCTCTCTCTCTCTCTCTCTCTCTCTCAGTACAAATTCCTCTCCATTCCATCGGTGCGTCATTCCAATCACATTCCGGCGGCAAACACGCAGTGTGGATGGACTGGACACTAGTGGCGCGCTAACCGATGGCCGCACTGTGCATTTGTTCCAGCCAGGCCGCGTGTTCAACAAGTATTTACACATTTGCTACAATAATTTCGACGCCGCAGCAATAATGATCGTTCAGCAGTCAGGAAAACCGCTAGGAACACCATTTTAGCATCACTCCCACCGCTACTATTACTATCAGCATCACCACCACTACTAACATCACTAACACCACCCTAACTATTACCTCTATAAGGCCATTCCTAACTGCAAGATACCTATCCATTACCGCTTGCAACACTACCACCATCACCACCAATACCACCATCCTATTCACCATCATTACAATCAACTCCAGCTGTAAACATCCACCACCACCACCACCACCACCGCTACCACTAGCAACGCACCACCAACACAACAATTAACTTAGGAACGAGTTTTGTTACATATCTTTACTAATACACAAACACATTCCTATGCAAACTTAACACATAATTACGTATTCAAATAATTAAGGTCGTTAATACACAAGCACGTTCTTATAATTCCACCTCTAGTTACTCTATTAACATCATCATCACTGCCACTATCACCAGGACCACTACCACCACTACCACCACCACCGCCGCCACAGCACGCCACACTAACAAGCTTGACTCGCACCATTAATTTTCATCAAGCCTGTTGTTCTGCCACTAAGGTTTTGATTACACGCAGGGAAGAAGATGCACAGTATTCACTCAACAATGTCAGTGCAGATTTCTATTTAATTCCTTCAGTACCATGACGTGTTTTCATATTCATTCTGGTTATTATTTGGTGATTCCATACAGCTTCAGAAAGTTATGAGGGGATTAAGATAGTGAAGGCTGTGGCCATTCATTTACTGACCTCCATAGACCCTTGCTAATGTAAATAGGGTAAATTAAATAGTCTAATGATACAAAGCTCAAAGTAAAAATGCGTCCCAGTACTGAAGGGTTAAGCTTAGGCCAGGGGCGTTGGTAGGTGAGAGTTACTTAGTGTGAGCTGCGTCAGGTTAGGTTGGATGGATAGGTTAGCTTCAGGAGTTGAGTTAGCTGAGGTTTGATTAATTTGTGTGAGGTTATATTGGGTTACCTCAATTTTGATTAGGCGAGGTTTTGGTTAGGTTATGTTTAACCCCTTCAGTACTGGGACACATTTTTGCCTTGAGATTTCTGTACGATTAGACCATTTTATTTACATTAAGAAGAGTCTATGAAGGTTAGAAGATTAACAGCCACAGTCTTCAATATTCTAATCCCTCACATGAGTTTCTTAAGGTGTATTTTAAATTGCCAAATGTTAAGCAGAATGAATATGGAAACGAGTCATGGTACTGAAGGGGTTGAAATAGGATTAGGTTAGGATACAGAGGGTTATATGCTACGTTAGGTTAAACTAGATTAATAGGTTGAAGTGGGTAGTGTTGTATTAGGTTGGATGAGGTTTGAGTTAGCTTTGGTTAGGTTTTATTAAGTAAATTAGGTTAGGTTAGGTTAGGCAGTTACAAAACCAAAAACTCCCTGCAAGATTTTCCATTAGCTTTCATCTCTTGCTAAAGCCCCAAAGACGGCCACGATCTCGCTCCTAAAAGGTAATAGACTTAAACTAATTAGCTAATCAATCACAGTTCACCTCATTACCTTAATTAGCTTCTTTCTTCCCGTTCTTCATTTTTTAGTCTCATTTTAGAGCGGCATTCAGAGGCAACATTTTTTCCTTCGTTCATTTTAAATATATTCGTTCTGTTCTGCATTGTGTGACGAGGACAAGTACGGACGACACACACACACACACACACACACACACACACACACACACACACACACACACACACACACACACACAGTAAGAAAATATGTAAAAAGATTAATCAAATAGTATGAAATTTGCAGCCTCCCTCCTAACGAATAATTGGCAGTCACGGTGGCGGGAAAAGAGCGAGTGACAAAATTAACAAATTGACAGGTGGCGGCGTGACTCCTCTCCTGCCTCCGCCCTTGTCAGTATGTCACACCTCTCACTTTGTATTTCTTCACGCTCACCCTCCTCTCCTCTCCTCCTCCTCTCTCCTTCTCTTCAAGTCCCTTTTCTTTCCCTCTCCAAGCCACTGTGTGTTTATTTTCCTTTTCTTCTTTTTTTCTATGGTCATATTTCGTTGTTGTTTTTTTTCTTGTTCTCTTCCACTATTCATTCTGTTGCAGTATTTCCTGTTTTTTTTTTTTTTCTCCTTCTTTCTCTACCTACTCTTCCTCCTCCCTTCCTTTTCCCTTCTCTTGTTTATCTTCCTCTTCCTCTTCCAGCTACCATTATCACGTCCTGCCACGCCTAATCCTATCACTCCTTGCTCTGTTTCACTTCATTGTCACCTTACCTCACCCTGCCTCACCTCACCTTAATCCACCCTCACGACACACGCTCTCTATCCCGCCCTACCCTTCGCTGCACACCCACACACACCCATCCAACACACCCACTCCTCTCCATAACTCTCCACCGGTCGTAGTTTATAGCCTGTTGCAGCCTTCCTTAAGGTCCGTCCACACTAGCGGGCAGTGCACGCGGGCAGAAGCGAAGCGTTTGCCCGGCAACATTTTCTCTGCCTTTGCCCGGCTGCAGACGAGCAAACTGCTCGTTTGTAGACAAGAGATTTCACCGGGCACTGCTCGCCATGCCCTGCAGTGCGCCACTGCCAGACATACGAGGTTACAATGTTGGCTTTATGTTCATGACTGCCAGTTTGCCAGTCTCTACACCAGAACATCATGTCTACCTCTCCGTCTTTTTCTCCACTTTCTCCTTTTTCTTTTTCTGGGTCAGCAAAAGTATAACTCAGCACAATAACAGCTTTTTGCGGTCCTTGGTTCTCATGCTGTCGTACCGCAGTCTTAATCAGATACACGGATCCGCTGCTTGGTTGTACGGGTGCTCGCCTCTGACTGAAACAGGCAAGCGTTGCTGTGTGGACGTCGGTTTCTGTGAGCACGGCGGGCTTTGCCCGTCACGGGCAAAGCCCGCCGTGCTTTGCCCGCTATCAACAAAAGCCCCCATAGAATCTCCCTCTGCCCCTCAATTCCCCCACAATCCAAAGAGCCCCCCACTCACTCCCCCTTTGCCGGTTCCCATTTTCTGTGGATTGTGGACAGACCATTATCCTCCTCCACAACCAACACTCAACTCTGTCCCATTCCCTGGCGCTCATTAAGGTTCAGCGTGCGTTTTTTGCCGACATCGTGCGCGTCAACCTCTCTCTCACACAACCTGGCTCAGTATTTATTTATCTGTTTATTTATTTACTCATTCTATCTTTTGTTAGGGCTTGGGGGGGTTTAGTTATTTTCTTCACGCGGCGCACCAGTTATAGTATAGTTGTTTGTTGTCCCTTCCAGTGTGTGAGTGGTTTGAAATTTGTACAAACTGTTTCTGCTTTTCAATGTGGAAATCATGAATACGAGACAGCTTTGTTGGATTTTTCTTTAGATAATTTTTTTCTCCCCTCTCATGTGGCGCACTAGTTGGTATATGAAGTTGTCTTTTATCTCTCTCTCTCTCTCTCTCTCTCTCTCTCTCTCTCTCTCTCTCTCTCTCTCTCTCTCTCTCTCTCTCAAGCGTGTTATTTAAAATTTGCCTCATTATTTTTTCTGCTTCTGATGCGATAGACCAGAAACAGAGGCAGATTTTCCTTTTTATACACCGAAAAGGAAGAAATGTTACTTGTACATTTTATTTACGGTGACGGCGCAGTGGCAGTGAAGATACAAAGCGAGCAACAATTGGGGGTTTGCTTGCGTGACGTGCTTTATAAGATTAGTGATGTCACAACCCCCAGGGGACGAGGAGACGAGGAGACGAGGAGCGTGTGAAAATTGCTTTGTGTCACCTGCCCCGGAAAAAAAAGTGATGATAACCTGGTTTTGAACTTTTACCGGTTAGTAATTACTGGCACGCTTTACATTTCAACACCCGAGGCTGTGAAGCATGTGGCAATCTGGTGCGATATTAAACAGCATCAGGATACGTATGTAATTACACCTCCAACCTCCTGCTCGACCTGCCCGCCATTATCACTTCTACTGCTACCTATATCACTTGCTACTGCTACTACTACTGATGCCGCCGCTCCTGCTGGAATATAGCTAAATCTGCTGCTACGATGCCTGTTATACTGCACCATTACTAATATCACCACTACCACTACTGTAAAAATATTACTACTACTATTATTACTACAACTACTGCTACTACTGCTACTACTACTACTACTACTGCAACTACTACTACTATTACTACTATTACTATACAGCTACTACTATTACTACTATTACTACAACAACTACTACTACTACTACTACTACTACTACTACTACCACCACTAGTCTCTGCAACTTGAACACTCTTCGTCTTGGTAACTTTCTTTTTCTCTCTTTCTTGCTTCACCTGTTGTTTCTTTGATTTTCTCCTACTACTATAAAAACTACTATCACTATTATCATTATCAATACTACTACTATCACTATCACTACGTAACTACCACCACTTCTGCTGCCAATACTACGGTTATCTGCTGGGAGGAGTGAATCAAGTAATACGAAGGCCATGGAACCTGTGAATCAGCCCCAAGCAGACGCAGAGAGAAAGGTTTAGTGTGGGAGATATTTTGTGCTGTGTGTGTGTGTGTGTGTGTGTGTGTGTGTGTGTGTGTGTGTGTGTGTGTGTGTGTGTGTGTGTGTGTGTGTGTGTGTGTGTGTGTGCGCGCGCGCTCGTTGCTTAGCAGCTTCACATAAGACAGGACTCACTTGTGTTGCCCCGGTGTCGGCATTTCTGATTCGTATGCTGTCATATCGCCTTGCACACTCCTCCTCCTCCTCCTCCTCCTCTTCCTCCTCCTCTTGAGCCCCATTCCTCCTGTATCCATAAGCCAGCGTAATTTTGGCAGCATTTCTCCAAGATTTTCGCCTCACTTTCTGGCCCTCACAGCGTTCTGCCATTAGCGGCCCGGCGGGAGGGACGGAGCAGCCTTCCCCCTCAGAGCCGCAGCGCCATCACGAGCGTGGCTTGAAGTACACTCGTCCATTAGCGGCTCATGGAGGGTGTATTAGTCATGTAACTTATGCTAGCTTGGGTAATGCCGCGGAGAGAGAGAGAGAGAGAGAGATAAAAGAGGATTGTTCAACTGTACGTACATGTCTTGAGGCAGCACCCTAGATAGATACAGGAAACACTCACGCCTCATCCTAGTGCTGTGATACGAGTCGTGAGGAAAGATACGAGACCTACCAACTCACGCACGAACTCACGCATTCATCCAGCCGTGTCGTGAGCCATCAGTCTCTTTTTCACTCTCCTGTAAACCTCAAGACAGCAAGACATGCAAATTCTAACAGTGGAAATCAGTCTCTGCAAGTTAATAACCCTTCCCCTTTGTAACTCTTTCTCAATTCTCTTTTTCCTGCTTCACCTTCTTTTTATTCTTTTTTTTATTTTCTTTCCCCTTTTGCTTCCTCTTCTCCATCGCTCGCTCGGTGTGATAACATTAATCTTCATCGCTATTTCCCATTGGCTTGTCAAAAAGGGATGTTCTGAAAAGTTACGCTACGAGGCACCTACACACGCACACATGCACACACACACACACACACACACACACACACACTTCCGCCCATTCCGTGTGGCTCTAAAATATGCTCTCTGACACTTTCCTCTGACGGTGAGCTATATCTTTTCTCCTTCCTTACTTCCTTCGTGGCTTCCCTTTGATATTCGTTACGTAACCCGCGGAAAAGGTGTACACGAGTCAACAATTATCGGGCACGAGGCTACGCCCTAAGCTTATTTACCCTCCCACGTGAGCACACAAACACACGCACGCACACACACACACACACACACACACACACACACACACACACACACACACACACACACACACACACACACACACTCTTTCAGCATAAGAGTGTAAAAAATACGCTCAAGAAATCGATACCAGGCGCTACTACCACCTAGAACACACACACACACACACACACACACTACGACACCATCAGAGCCATCTGGCGAATGTAAAACGAAACGAAAATTCTCTCTCTCTCTCTCTCTCTCTCTCTCTCTCTCTCTCTCTCTCTCTCTCTCTCTCTCTCTCTCTCTCTCTCTCTCTCTCTCTCTCTCTCTCTCTCTCTCTCTCTCTCTCTCTCTCTCTCTCTCTCTCTCTCTCTCTCTCTCTCTCTCTCTCTCTCTCTCTCTCTCTCTCTCTCTCTCTCTCTCTCTCTCTCTCTCTCTCTCTCTCTCTCTCTCTCTCTCTCTCTCTCTCTCTCTCTCTCTCTCTCTCTCTCTCTCTCTCTCTCTCTCTCTCTCTCTCTCTCTCTCTCTCTCTCTCTCTCTCTCTCTCTCTCTCTCTCTCTCTCTCTCATACAGCAGCCCACCTTAAGATGTCAGGGACAAGCAGGTGCGACAAGACAAAGGTAGGGACAAGTGGTGACCTCAAGCACCTGTCTCTAATAATTAAGAGTGAGAGAGAACGCCAGGTGAGTCAGGTAAGTGATGTTTAATGAACTGGTGGGATTTTAAGGTATGAAGAGAGAGAGAGAGAGAGAGAGAGAGAGAGAGAGAGAGAGAGAGAGATTTATAAATTATTCCTTAAGTCCGGATAAACCTGAGTAAATGTGTGTGTGTGTGTGTGTGTGTGTGTGTGTGTGTGTGTGTGTGTGTGTGTGTGTGTGTGTGTGTGTGTGTGTGTGTGTGTGTGTGTGTGTGTGTGTGTGTGTGTGTGGAACCTAACTCTCCGAAACAATGTTGTAATATTCTATACAGGCGTGAGATATACGTGTACGATTTTACACTACTGATAATTAAAAACGACTAGCTACCGAATGAACACTGAAATTTGAAAACGGAAGGGCGACACAATCACTCACTCACACACACACACACACACACACACACACACACACACACACACACACACACACACACACACACGTTCATCACGGTAATTGAAACACTCTGGCTTGCTTAGAACCTCCAGCTCCTCGTACAAACACGCCGAGACTTCATATGGGAGAATCTTCGTGTTTGCTGTCCAATATTTGACGGTGGTGTTGACGGAGGAAGAGAAGAAGGAGGAGGAGGAGGAGGAGGAGGAGGAGGAGGAGGAAGAGGAAGAGGAGTAATGATGTTCTCTCATACTCTGAGACGCGACGCTGAGAACAAAAAGTAAGAAGCGGAAAAAAGGAGTGAGGAAGAAGATTGCGGTGTGAAAATTGGAGGAGGAGGAAGAGGAGGAGGAGGAGGAGGAGGAAGAAGAAGAAAAGAGAGAAGGCCTTCGCTCCTCCAGTGTTATATGGCGAGGTGGAGGCTTCTTGCGTCTCACGAAGTAATTATAATATGACACTGTGGTAAAAGTAGGTAAGAAAGAGAGAGAGAGAGAGAGAGAGAGAGAGAGAATACGAGATACCAGTTATAACCGTACCACGAGTAAAAGGAGGGAGGGAATGAAGTAAATGAGAGTGGGTTAAGTGAGAGAGGGAATGAGAAATTATAATGCAATACCGCAAAACAGAGGAGGAGGGTAAAAAAAAAAAAAAAGACGATATGAGAAAGAAAGACGAGTGAGTGACGCAGGTGTTGGCGGGAAAGAGGAGCGCGAAAGAGGAGGAGAGGAGGAGAGGAAAAGAGGAGAAATAAGAGTAATAATAATTCTAAACTACAAAGAGAAATGAGAGAGAGACAAGAGGAAATGGAAAATCACTGGGGAAAGTTAGGAGAGAAGTGAGGGAAAGGCAGAAATAAAGCCAGGTAGCGTGTATGCAGGAGATGTAGCAGGAGTGCCAGAGATGAGAACTCAATGGTGAGGGAAGAGAGAAGGGGAAGAGCAAAGGGGAAAGTAGGGGAGGAAAAACAAACGCTGAGGAGGAAGACAAGCCAACAGAGAGAGAGAGAGAGAGAGAGAGAGAGAGAGAGAGTACCGCCCTTCAGTAATAAGACATGTGACACAAAAATACGGGATTGGATTCATTTCACTTCCATCAACTGACACTGAAAAAAAATCTATAAAAAATGTTAAAAGGAAAGAAAAGAAAAATCATGAATCAGCTTTTGTGTGAGAGAGAGAGAGAGAGAGAGAGAGAGAGAGAGAGAGAGAGAGAGAGAGAGAGAGAGAGAGAGAGAGAGAGGTCAATAAGAGGCCAGGCTCGCTCTAATAGGAAGGAAATGGACTAACAAGAATCATACGACAAATTAACAAAGGAAACTCGACGGCGTGTGTGTGTGTGTGTGTGTGTGTGTGTGTGTGTGTGTGTGTGTGTGTGTGTGTGTGTGTGTGTGTGTGTGTGTGAGAGAGAGAGAGAGAGAGAGAGAGAGAGAGAGAGAGAGAGAGAGAGAGAGAGAGAGAGAGAGAGAAGAGAGATAGATTATAGAGAGAGACAAGTAGTAGTAGTAGTAGTAGTAGTAGTAGTAGTAGTAGTAGTAGTAGTAGTAGTAGTAGTAGTAGTAGGAGGAGGAGGAGGAGGAGGAGGAGGAGGAGGAGGAGGAGGAGGAGGAGGAGGAGGAGGAGGAGGAGGAGGATTTTTGTTGTTGCTGCTGCTGTTATTGTTGTCTTAAGATGAGGATGAATGAGGAGGATAAGAAGGAGGAGGAGGAGGAGGAGGAGGAGGAGGAGGAGGAAGAGGAGAACACGTACAAAGACGACGACGACGATATGAGAAACAACTTAAGACGAAGACGAAGACGACGAGAATAAGGCGAGGACAATGACGAGGAGGAGTAAGAAGGGAGGGGAAATAAAGGCCTCTCGCAAGACACCCAAGAAAAGAGAGAATTCTAATGAGGATGGCAAGGCTGAGGTAGTCCATTGTGCAGTTCGTCAGACCTACAATTGGGCCATAGTGGTTAAGGGCCCATTATCTACCCCCCACCTCAGCAGCAGGCAACCATTATCCTGTCCTCCCCCTCCCCTTCCACCCCATCAACCACCTCCTGCCCCCCCCCTTCCCTTGCCATCAGAACCACGCCACCCACTGTCTAGGAAATGGTGAGCGTTCATTCTATTCCACCCTGATTCCCCATACAATATAAGGTCAGGTGTAGTCTATCTCTCTCTCTCTCTCTCTCTCTCTCTCTCTCTCTCTCTCTCTCTCTCTCTCTCTCTCTCTCTCACCTATCTATCTATCTATCTCAGGTGTTGGCGGGGAGAGAAGAGAAAGAGAGAAAAAGAGAGAGAGAAATGGAGTAATAATCATTGAAAACTACTAAGAGGGAAGAGAAGAGATAAAAAAAAACAATAGAAAATAGAAAATCGCTGAGGAAAGTTGAAGGGAGAAGTGAAGGAAAGGAAGAAATAAATCCAGTCAAACAAATGAATTATCCTCCCAAAGTGCATTTTTGTTTTCTCTCATCAAAGCATCGCAACACTTGAAAACCTTTTAATAGAGTGTTTGCTTGTACGAGGTGTTGTGTTCAGTTACAAGCGGGTGTGCTGTTCTCCCTTAAAGTCTTGTTGCTGTTGTTATTGTTGCTGCTGCTCCTGTACCCTCGCTCGCGATATGCAACCAATCACTAAAAGTACTGCACAGACTCTTTACAAACATATAGGTCAAGTCAGGGTTAAGTTGAGTTAGTTAAGGTTGAGGTGAGGTGATGTGAGGTGAGGTGAGGTGAAGGTAAGGTAAGGTTTGTCAGGTTAGGTTATATTGCATTGCCTCTGACTAAATCCGACTTTTTTTCTTTTCCTTTTTTTAGCATTTGCTAGAGCCTATACCTCTCTCTCTCTCTCTCTCTCTCTCTCTCTCTCTCTCTCTCTCGTTTAGTCTCACCCCACCGCCTTCCTCTCTCCCACCCTATAGGCCAGGTAACCCAACACCCTCCACTCGCCCTCCACACGCTGCCACCCTCGCCGACACAACGACCACCTCGATAACCATCACCGCTTCCACAACACCACGCAACGAAAACCAATATCACCACCACCAACACCACCACCACCACTATCTACCACTACAAGTCACCCACCACCAAACCATAAAAACACTACCACTACCATCACTGCTATACATGTAAACACTATCACTCACCACCACCATACTGCCTACCACTACAAGTCACCACCATAGCAGACAGCCACTATCACTACCAGCACCACCATTAATACACAAACACGAGTAAACATTCACAACACTGACAGTCATCATCAGTACAATTACAGTCTTGGCAGCTTCCTTCTCAACAAACCACACGACGAAAATAACAATTCCACCAACCATTCTTCTTAGGCCGGGCCATTTCCTGATTGCCAAATACCGCGGTGGCTGTGTGGAGAACGTGGACTTGCTGTACATATGTTAAGCGTTAAACAATTCCGTGGTAATGTATTATTAATGGAGTGTGTAACGCTGATATTATGCCGCGGCCTTGCTTGGAGAGCCGCCATTTAGCGCAACGGGAAAATTTGTGAAGCTGGAGAGAGGAATTGTGTTGTTAGTCTTCCTTCCAAATGTTAGCACCGTCTGGTCGTGAAATAATGAAGTTTTAGATAATATTTTTTTACTTTCAAAAAGGCACCAGCAACTCAGTAGGACATTTTTTCTCTTTTTTTTTCTCTTTTTTTATATGCTCTACTGCAACTCATGTAAAAAAAAGGTACATTTCAGCATCATTCTATAAATGTAGCCAATCCCTTCATAGGTCGACAATCTGAGCTTGAAATATTGAAGGTTCTTTGGAATATAATGAATATATAAGCTTCCACTCCCAAGCTGTGTTGTGTTTCGGGTTCCCTCACCTTACCCCACCCCAACCTTTCACACCCCCATACACCCAGCCTCCCTGTGAAAGAAGTAAAATATCACGTGTCATATTAACAGAATGTGGGTACAAAAGGGAAATATGTTACAGCAAATTTAGCGACTGACAGCTACGCATTGGCAATTATTATTTTTCATCATATTTTCTATTTTCATAAATGGCTCCAGTATTTATCGGTCATCAATACTACGCGCTGTCGTATCATTTGCAGTATTCCATTAGTGCATTTGCCAGTTCCCCGTAAAATTTTGCCCCAGTTCGCTTACTAAATGTTAATGCTCGGATTCACACAGCATAGCAAAACTACATGCATAAAAAATTAAAACACCAAACAAATGCTGCAGGAACGAAAACACGACAATTATATATAATGTTGACCACACACACACACACACACACACACACACACACACACACACACACACACACACAGAGAGAGAGAGAGAGAGAGAGAGAGAGAGAGAGACACACAACAGTTATAATGACGCAGACAAACACATTAGGAGCCCTTGTGTCAGACCACGCCATAAACAGACACGCTACACGCACCGCCAGCAGGAGAGCATGGTAAGACAGACAGGCAAGGCAGGCAGGCAGGAGACAGGTAGAAGACAAGCGGGTAGAACTAGAAAGCGCGTCAAGTCTGAGTTCACTTGGGCTGAAAAACACCGTAACGCTCGGTAATAGGAGGATGGAAAGCGAGACACGCGAGACAAAGGCAGCGCGGCAAGGCACTAACAACCCAACACCACAGCCATTGTTGGGAGTCGCGCCCAATTGACTGACCCGATGACACACACACACTCACACACTCTCTCTCTCTCTCTCTCTCTCTCTCTCTCTCTCTCTCTCTCTCTCTTATACTTTCCCGTGAAGGTATCGTGCGTACACCTGAACGCTTCACAGGTAAGAGTGGGAGCCATCAGGTGGTAATTAAGGATGATGGTGACTGACGCGCGGCCTTATGGGAAGAAAACACGAGGCGAGTCTTCCAGTATTATAAGATAGTGACGACCACACAATAAACTGGACCACCGTATGTTAACCTAAGCTAACCTAACCTAAACACACAACAAACTGAAGCAGCGGAACGTAACATAATCAAACTTAATCTAATCACAACAAAATCAAGCATCTTACCTAACCTAACCTAACCTAACCATACCAAGCATACAATAAACTGAAGCACCTTACCTAACACAATCTAAACTAACCTAAGCTAACTACAAACTGAAGCACCGTAATCTAACTAACATAACGTAACTCTTGACCTTTTTACGTTACAAGGAGTCTGTCTGGTCAAGGGCGCACAAAATGAGAAAGAAAGGTCAGCTCATTATACCGCTACTAAAAGGTTAATTACAGGAGATTACAAAAAGTTAGGCATTCTAGTCTCAAAATTGCTTTGATATTCATCTTTAGAAACAGTTTGTAAGGAAGGAACTCTGACTCAAGTACGTATTCTATTTTATATCCAGGAAGGAACTCACGTGCTTTGCTTTACATCCAGGAATAAAACTCAGGAAGAAACTCGTACTTTGCATCCAGGAAGAACCTTACATCCAGGAAGAAACTCACGTACTTTGCTTTACATCCAGGAAGAAACTCACGTACTTTGCTTTACATCCAGGAAGAAACTCACGATACTTTACTTAATTTAAAAACCACCGAACCTAACCTAACCTTATCCAAACCTATCATTGCCCATCACTATACAATTCAACCTAACCTAACCTCACCTAACCAAACCCAACACAACAATCTAACTAAACCTTCCCTCACGCACCCAAACATAACATACTCGTAGCTTACACGTACTTCCACCTCATGTGACCTGACTGAACGTATTGTAACCTAACCTAACTTGACCTAGCCTCGAGCCGGGTAAGGAAAGGCATCATTAGCAAAGGCAGGTGGAGCATAATTCAAGCACAGGAATTACAAACATGAGTAAATCACAAGGGGACGCCGCGCCACTCACCCACTACTCGCTGGCAAGGCAAGAATCATTTCCACAAACCAGCAAGATATTATTACCAGCTGGAGAATAAAAAAAAAAACAGACACACACACACACACACACACACACACAACGGTAACATATTCATTAAACAGAGACGTCAATGTCCATGATTAATATTTGATGAGAAAAGTAAATCCTCGCTGAGACCATTTTTTATTTGCCTTCATTCCCTCATTTATTCTCTCTCTCTCTCTCTCTCTCTCTCTCTCTCTCTCTCTCTCTCTCTCTCTCTCTCTCTCTGTGTGTGTGTGTGTGTGTGTGTGTGTGTGTGTGTGTGTGTGTGTGTGTGTGTGTGTGTGTGTGTGTGTGTGTGTGTAATGATAATAATAATAATAGTAATAATAATAATGATAATAATTAGGTTTATTTGAATGGCAGCGAGTACAGGTACAGAGCAGAATATCCTACAGATTGAACATACTTACATATATATATATTCTTATACAACTCCCATGTTGGCACCTGACATATGGTGCGCGGCAGCTATTTATAGCGCCAGGATAAGCCTATAGCGGCCTAGGCCCCGGGGTGTGTGTGTGTGTGTGTGTGTGTGTGTGTGTGTGTGTGTGTGTGTGTGTGTGAGAGAGAGAGAGAGAGAGAGAGAGAGAGAGAGAGAGAGAGAGAGAGTCATTAAAGTAAGTCGCTCTGCTCTGCTTCGGATCGCCTTAAGAAGCGTGAGAAGACACAGGAATTATCGAGGAGAGATTGTGATCCTGCGCTCCCACGGGAAACACTGACTTTTTACACACTGACGAGCAACACTTGTCAATCCAGCAGCCATTATTGCACCACTACTAATAAATACCTCTCTTGTTTTTACTTTGTGTATATTAGTTACTATCATTACTGCTGCTGTGACTGCATGATGTTGTTGCTGGTGGTGGTGGTGGTGGTGGTGGTGGTGGTGGTGGTATTCAAAGCAAGAAAACTACAATATTCGTGTATCATTAAATAACACACAAATTAGAGCAATTATTTAAAACAGCAATGCATAACACGGTCACTTTGATGCTAATAATGTTTGCACGTTTTTTTATTTATTTATTTATTTTATTTATTTATTTTTTTTTTTTTTTATACTTATTAATGCGATATACGATACACAGTTAAGTGCATATTATAGGTGACTAGATGACAAGTGTGTGTGTGTGTGTGTGTGTGTGTGTGTGTGTGTGTGTGTGTGTGTGTGTGTGTGTGGTTGCGTTATTCATGTATCAGATTGCAAGCCTTCTGATTAAATCTTTTCCGCCACTTAATTCTTTGCAACACGAGAAGAAACCAAATCAGAGCTGGTGTTTGCAGAATTTATCCACACACTTTTATTTCCAGAGAGAGAGAGAGAGAGAGAGAGAGAGAGAGATTTAACATTCCCAGCATCACTGATATAGTGTGAACGAAAGCGTCAAGAATTTGGTTTATTCCTCGAGTTGCCAAGAAACAAGTAGTGGAGAAAATCTAATTAAAACCTCGTAATCTGATATATACCCGCTGCCTTTGTGTGTGTGTGTGTGTGTGTGTGTGTGTGTGTGTGTGTGTGTGTGTGTGTGTGTGTGTGTGTGTGTCATTAACGTTTAAATTACATCAAAGCGCGCAACTTTAATCATTCCAATTTTTTTATCTTTCTTAAAAAATGCAGTTTCCACGAAATTTTAACCTCATTCTTATCATAATCAGTACAACCACGATGAATCACAAGTACTGTCATACAACACATTAAAACAAAAAAATAAATAAACAAACAAATAAGAAACAAACACGTAATTAAAGACTTGGGAGCGAAAGAAAGCCACAAACTTATACAAAGCATGAAATCAAGGAGCAAGAAATAAAAGGAGGAAAAAGAGAGAAAAAAAAATAAACCTCCCACTATATGCCTCACACTTGACTAACTTTCCCACCCACCGCAGCGTGTCTTCCTTCGTCAGCTTTGCGAAGAGACAACTCCACCTAAACAGCAGCTAAGGTCAAAATAACCACAGCGTGCCACAACTCAAGACAACAAGCAAGATTACGTTATTACCTCCCTCTCCCTCTCTCTCTCTCTCCTTTGCATCTCTTCCCTCCTCCTTCATCTTTCATCTTCCCTCACACTTACTCTTCTTCCCTTGCTCTTCTCCCTTTCCCTTCCCATCTTCCCTAACCACCCTCATCCCCTTCGCTCACCCGTGTGCCTCTATTTCATAACCCCACGCCCTTCCTTTCTTCCTTCCTCCTTCATCCTTCATTCCTCGCCTCCCTCATCAGCCCGCGTCCTGCAGTCAGCCAGCAAAGCAGCGTCAGCAAAGCAGCGTCAGCAAGGCAGCGTCAGCAAGGCAGCGTCAGCACTCAGCCCTAACCAAGGTCATGAGAGAGGACACCCCTGAGATGGCTGCCTCGTGCTGCCTCCAAAGTTTTGCTCCTCGTCAAATTGAGGCCAAAGTGTTTGCCAAGACCTTACACACGCTGAGGAAATAACACTGAAAAAGAGCAAAAGGTCTTTGAGTGGAGGGAAAGAAGAGGTAAGTAAAGCAGAAAAAGACGAAAACCGTGAAACAAAAGACAAATGTGGTAAAGAAAGACAAAGGCAGTCAAGGTAAAAGAAATAACTAAACGGAGACGATAAAAATAGTTTTTCTCTCTCTCTCTCTCTCTCTCTCTCTCTCTCTCTCTCTCTCTCTCTCTCTCTCTCTCTCTCTCTCTCTCTGGAGGAACTGAAATATATACATTACTGAAATGTTAAAGTTTTAAAAGAAAAACTCGAAATAGTGGAACGATAAATAATGAGACGAATAAGATGGAAAATAAAACAGTTTATTTTTTTTTCATGAGTAATTAAATCATATGCATTATTGAGAGGATATACTTAATGCACGACTCCTAGCTGAATTGTATTTCCGTACATGTTTGTTCTTCCTTCTGTGTATATGTAAGCATGGTGATGATTCCAGCGAGTCTTCCTTCACGGTGTAATAAGTAAACTGGCCAGGAACGTAAAGCAAAAGGCAAATAGATTAACTTCATAGTCTTGTTTGATGAGAAGGTCCAGCTGTGTGTGTGTGTGTGTGTGTGTGTGTGTGTGTGTGTGTGTGTGTGTGTGTGTGTGTTTCTTCAGCAAAAGAACAAAGAGAAGCAACACTTAACATTTCCTTCCTGCAAGAGGGGAGCTGCGGTCATGGGAGCCGAGGGAGATGGAAGGCGGGAGGGAGAGAGGGAGGGGCATGGGAGATGAGATGACTCTTAACTTGACCTACTGACTTCATGTTTACTAGGTAACACGGCACTCGTAAAATACGTGAGAGACTGACATCCTTCCAACACACACACACACACACACACCGTGTAGTGTAGTGGTTAGCACGCTCGACTCAAAATCGAGAGGGCCGGGTTCGAGTCCCGGGAGCGGCTAAACAAATGGGCAATGTGGCCCCTGTTCACCTAGCAGTAAATAGGTACGCGATGTAACTCGAGGGATTGTGGCCTCGCTTTCCCGATGTGTGGAGTGTGTTGTGGTCTCAGTGCTACCCGAAGATCGGTCTATGAGCTCTGAGCTCGCTCCGTAATGGGGAAGACTGGCTGGGTGACCAGCAGGCGACCGAGATGAATTACACACACACACACACACACACACACACACACACACACACACTGACCTTTGCACCGCCATCTATTGACTCCTACACCGCCGTCGTCACCTTCACTCACCATCCTGTCAATGCTCTCCACATGCCAACAAACAGATTTATTTTTCCTCTGTCGCTAAGGACATTTGGGTATATTTTGTTACGTAACGATGCGGGTGTTTGGTTGAGAAGTGTTGTTGTGAAGGCTGACTCACACACACACACACACACACACACACACACACACACACACACACACACACACACACACACACACACACACACACACACACACACACACACACACACGACAAGGATCCCTTAAACATTTTTTTCCACTCCTTCACAATTCATGTTTCTGCTCCTTTTTTCACTGACAATTTTTCTTTACCGGAAGACTAGTAATGAATGTACATATTTTATCTTCCGTACTTCCTACCAGCATATATAGAGCTTAAATCTCCATCTCTCTCTCTCTCTCTCTCTCTCTCTCTCTCTCTCTCTCTCTCTCTCTCTCTCTCTCTCTCTCTCTGCTCCGTCTTCAGTCGAGTGGCTAAAAAGGAAGCTCAATAGTCAGCGTGAGGAGTGATACTTAAGATGAGCTCATTATGTAAGTGTTGACGGGCATGAAATAATGGTCTCATTGAGGTTACAGCCTCGCCTCGCCTCGCTTTGTGTTGCAGGAAGTGAAGCGGTTTTTGTGTTACCTATGTTGCTTGAGATCATTGTCTTAATTCATTAGAGTGAGTAACGGGCTTGTGTGTGTGTGTGTGTGTGTGTGTGTGTGTGTGTGTGTGTGTGTGTGTGTGTGTGTGTGTCTGGCTCTCTGTACCAGGCTGCTGATAACGCCATTACTCGCACCACCTCCACCAACACAGGACCTTGGTTGACACCCGGCCGCTAACACCACCGTCACCGCACCGCAGGCCTGCCAACCGATTCCCTGTGAAGCCTTTATCAAACATTGCCAAGCCAGCCCACCCGCCCTTCTCCCGGCACGCCCTCCCTCCTTCCGGCACACATGCATTTCACACCATCCTGCGTCTTGTTCTGGAGCCTTACATAGAATCCTAATCCACCGCCTTGTAATGAATCCTGAATGAACTCAAGTCGCACATTCGGACCTAAACAAAACCACTAAGACTGCCTTTCATAGAATCTTTACGCACGCACACGCTCACTCACTCACATTCACATAGCCTCGCCAAATCACTCTACCACCACCACTACTTTACTCTGAGCTAACAGGAACTGAAGTCAGCCTTAATTCAAACAGTCGGCAATCACAAAGCAACTTAAACACAACACAATCAAGTCAACATAAACGCATCTGAGTTTTCACAGTAACTGGAGCGGTGACAACACAGCATAAGGTAATAGCACAACACAGGCGAGCCAGGCCTGCAAATAATGACATTAGCCAGCTTCAGTGAGTCAGGAGGTTAGCTGACCCATAGATAAACAAACGCGCTGCCTTTGAAACACTACAATTACAGCAACCCCAACACCACCACTCCATCATTACCACTGCCCCGCTTAGTCTAAAGACTTGTCCTCTAATCCTAACATAACTTTAATCCTGTGACACTAACAATCTCTCTCTCTCTCTCTCTCTCTCTCTCTCTCTCACACACACACACACACACACACACATTACCAGAGGGACTGAATAATTATAATAATCATACTTAGTTAGAAATCATGTACACTGTTGCTGCACTTTTTTCCCACCGCTGTGATATTGCGGAAGCATTGTCACCGCCAGACAGAGACAGACAGGTACACAGACGGACAGAAACTAAATGACTTCAATACAAATGCAATGGACAGTAGTAGATGGAAACAGTGGACTGAAAGTGGAACAGACAGCCAGCCAGCCAGCTAAACACAGAGACACAGACACCCAGACAGCGACACAAGACAATGGTGTCTGTAACACAACACACGAGGCTCCCCTTCACGTCACACCTCTATAAGGCAGCGCGTCTCCTGCTCCTCGCCGTCACTTGCTCCTCCAGTCCCCCACCTCCTACATCTCGCCTGCTGCTGCCCCCTCGGCCCTCCCTTAGGATGCGTGTTAACGATTCAAGGCGGGTCGTTCCTAAGCCTTACACACGACGTACTACTACGCTCAGAATTCAGAGTCGTTCCTCGCATGGCTTTATTGTCTTGGGGGGAAAATTTCGCTACTGGTACGCCAACTATTACAACTATTATTGCTACTGTTGGTGGTGTTATTTCTGCTGTCAGTGGGGTTCTCACTATTACTGCTGCTGCTAAAGATGACGTGTCCGTAAAGCACGTTCACTTCAAAACAGAAATCTGCAGTATTTCACTATACGCTCCGCCACAGGGATGATGATGGAGTATTGGAGTGGCGATACGAAGCAGTACACCTTTCATAGGCAACTTGGCAAAACGCTTCAACAATCATGTACAGTGTGGAGAGAGAGAGAGAGAGAGAGAGAGAGAGAGAGAGAGAGAGAGAGAGAGAGAGAGAGAGAGAGAGAGAGAGAGAGAGAGAGAGAATACGAGATACCAGAGAGAGAGAGGTGTGTGTGTGTGTGTGTGTGTGTGTGTGTGTGTGTGTGTGTGTGTGTGTGTGTGTGTGTGTGTGTGTGTTGTTATGTTATGTTATGGCCTATACCACCTGTAGGTACTGTTCAGGTTCCACCCATTAGGGTCCATATCACCACCCAAGCGCATCTTTGGTGTAACCACCTAGAACCTGGGTATCATGGTGACATGTGGTTAACTTTAAACCACTCCACAAATGACAAAATTTCAAGGCTGTATGTGGTGAGATTCGAACACGCATGGACGTGTGCCCGATTCCACGCTCACCACTTATCCTTGTGTGTGTGTGTGTGTGTGTGTGTGTGTGTGTGTGTGTGTGTGTGTGTGTGTGTGTGTGTGTGTGTGTGTGTGTAGCCAGGCAGAAATTTCTTCTTTAAACATACGATGTTATAACTATAAGTACTATCATTATTAACGAGTTATCTTAAGCAATTAACAGTTTATCGGACCAATCATTGATCAGAAGAAATTGTGTGGAAAATAGGAAACACGGGGAAAAATCAGAATTCTGCAGCTGCTAAAGTTTTAACTTCGTATGCTTAACAGAGAATATATATATATATATATATATATATATATATATATATATATATATATATATATATATATATATATATATATATATATATATATATATATATCACTCACACACACACATATGAAATCTTTTGTGGCGCAAATTTCAGACATGTTACATGCGGTTGATGGAAATTATGAGCACCTGCGAACTCATTAATTTTAATTTCATCGTTCAAATAACCTGACCTGTACTTGCACGTTTGCGACTTTGACACGCTTAGACATGTTAACCTGATGTATGTGACTGAAAAACCAATGCATAAGTAATGCATATCTAAATATGCTTTACTTGAACAAAAATTGATGCAAAAGCAAAATTTTACGTAAAATGCTACGGTAATTTGAGGCATCAAAAGCGTGTGGGGCATGTCAGCGTGAGGCGCCGTAATGAAGCAGGGACTCTGCTTACATTCGCGGCAATGTGCACTCTCACGCCTTGTAATAATAATGGTGCTATGTGCATCGAGCCGTTAAAGTGTCCACCCTCGCCCACCGGCACTATTCTTGTTGTGCATCACTGCTGACGTCACCCGCTGCCTTCCCCTCCTCAATCAAGTGCCTCCTCCTCCCAGTGCACCTCCAGCATTACTTCCCTCCAACGCACCACAACTCCTCCCTCTTATCCTGCCTGCACGTGACAACACCTCCCCTCCCTTTCCCTCATACCTGACAGCATCACGCGTCGTACATTACACAAAGAAAAATTAAATGAACAAGAAAGCCATGTCATACAAATACTGCCAAAAACAAGACATTCCCTAACAGCTCCAGAAAATATAGCGGGGGTGATGGCTGGCAGGAGAGAGAGAAAAAAAAAACTGTTTACATTCAGTTACCTCTCGATTTATGTAATAATAAAAAGATGAAGCAGAGTTAATGTACCATAGAAACTTAATCGCGTGTGTGTGTGTGTGTGTGTGTGTGTGTGTGTGTGTGTGTGTGTGTGTGTGTGTGTGTGTGTGTGTGTGTGCGTGGGGGGGGAAAGCACAGGCACATGCATATAGTCTGGAGATCCAAACATTTCCAATCAAAGCAAAAGTAAATGATCGCTTCAACTTTTGCCTCCACTTGCCACACAAACACTCACACCTGTCACACCATTTCCTCCTCCTCCTCCTACTACTACTACTACAAGAACTACTATTACTAAAACTACTACTACTGCTACTGCTACTACTACTATTACTACTACTACCACTACTCCTCCTCTTACTCATACCTCTCTCACCAATTTCCCTTCCCCATCCTAATCCTGTCTCCTCCTCTTTTGTGAGGACTAGGGATAACATGGTGGTGGTGGTGGTGGTGGTGGTGGTGGTGGTGTATGAAATCCCACCAATCTTAAATAAAAACAGCAGATGAGTGTATATGAATTAACGATACAAAAAAAAAAAGCAACAAAGAATAAAAAAAAAAGAGGACGAGAAGAAAAAAGAAGAACAACAACTAAACCAAAAACAAGAAGAAAACAATGACAAGAAAAGGAAGAAAACACAAGATGAACAGGAGCAAAAGGAGAAGGGCGAGAAAAAGAAATTCAAACGAAGAGCAAATTAAAAAGGGACGGAAACATGAAGTGGACGAGAACGAAGAGAGGAGAGGAAGCAAGGGGAAAAAATAAGCAAAACAACACACAAGAAAACAAAGGCAACGAGAGAAAAGCAACAGAGCGGAAAGAAAGCAGGGAAGTTCACTTTTATGGTGTGTCCTGCAGGAGGGAAGGAGGCGCAGAGGAAAGAAAAGGAGAAGGAAGGAAGGAAGGAAGCAAGAAAGGAAGGAAAGAAAGAAAAGGAAAGACAAGAGAGGCAAGGAGAGGTACAATACTAAGGCAAACATGGCAGAGAGAGAGAGAGAGAGAGAGAGAGAGAGAGAGAGAGAGAGAGAGAGAGAGAGAGAGAGAGAGAGAGAGAGAGATCCAGACCCAAAACACTATAATAAAAATCAAACAGAAAAAAGAGAAATAAAGAGACACAAACAGAAACAGAATAACACACACACACACACACACACACACACACACACACACACACACACACACAGTCACACCTAAGGCAAGAGTTAGAGAGAAAGACGTAAAGCAAACAGAAGGAAGGAAGTGGCGAGCAGCGACCGTCTAAGCCAAGGAAAGGAGGAACCAACGATACAGGAAACGGGTACTTGTTCGTCCTCCTCCTTCGTCAGGTAGGTGTTGGCTCTCTTTACCCGCCCACAGGTAATGGGTAACTGATACGTGTCCGGGGTGAGGTAACGAGACCCAATAAGGGGGAAGAGACAGAGGAACAGGGAGAAGGAACAGAGGGAATGATAAATCTAACTACTGGATGTAAGGAGTGAAGATTGAACCAGCTGGGATGGGAGAGGAATGGAGAGTGAGAGGATGAAAGAGAGAGTGAGTGAGAGGGAATACTGAATGAAGGAGAAAGTGAATGGGAGGAGGAGGAGGAGGAGGAGGCAAGAGAAGTAGGAATAATGGAGAGAGGAAGTGCAAGGTGGATGTTAGAAATGGAGGGATATTGAAGATGCAGAGAGAGAGAGAGAGAGAGAGAGAGAGAGAGAGAGAGAGAATTGCTAGAGGGGAAATAATCATGCATGTAATTAAGGTTTATTAAGAGACCGCCATTGTGTCACTATATAGAGCACGAGAGAGAGAGAGAGAGAGAGAGAGAGAGAGAGAGAGAGAATACCTATGACCAAAAGCCGGAAATATTACCTGGTGAAAGTTCCAATTCATTACAAGAAAACAATACCTCACCTGTATCTCGCCTGCTAATTGTCACCTGGTTGCCACGGACGGGAATGTGGCAGGTAATGAAGCGGAATGTGGCAAGGAGTACATGAGAAGGAATGGTTTGGAATCTGGAATCCCTCGGTTAGGTGAAGATTTTGTGGGAATCTCTCATTTGTTTTTACTCTTCCGTCTTTTTTTTTTTCTCTCTTTTTAGATCATGTTTTCTTTATTTTTTTATGTTCCATTAGTTATTTCATTCTTTCTAATTTATTTCTCTTTCTTATTTCATCTTCAAGTCGTCTTTCGAAATTTCGCCTCCTCCTCCTCCTCCTCCTCCTCCACCTCTTTTTTGCTCTTTCTATTCTCATTTATACTTGCCGTCCTCATCCTCATTTTCTTGTTAATGTAATCTTTCACTTATCTATTTCAACATCAAGAACTTAACATCCTTCCATCCCTATTCCTCCTCCTCGCTACCCCATCTTTTCCTCACGCATCCTTTGCCAACAGTCCATCAACATTACTTCGACGCTACCCTGTCTTTAGCGCCCCGGATGAGCAAGGCCAAGGCGAGGACACGTAATCCCGCCACCACTGTCCTCCGGCGTGCTAAGATCCTCGCAAATGTTCCCTACGCAGTGGTTAGTGAACGGTGTGTGGGCGGGGGGGGGTAAGGGAGGAGCGAAAAGTATTCCTCCAAACTTTTTCGTTCATAACAATCTTTTTTCTCACTGCTTATGTGTATCCTTCAGTGTGTGGGTGGGTGGGTGAGTGTGGATGTGCCGGTGGGTGAGTGTGGATGTGCCGGCGGGTGTGAGGCACTAAATATATCTTCTTGTAACTTTTTTTTTCTTAATTTTTTTTCTTTCTTTCTCTGAGTGTATATTTTTAAGTAAGCCTCTTTTCCTCGTTATAATGTTCGCAATTCCCCGAAGCGCTCTCGTGGTTTATGGCGGATGATGTGGTGGTGGTTAGTAGTAGTAGTAGTAGTAGTAGTAGTAGTAGTAGTAAGCAGTAAGGGGTGAACGGAAAAAGAGGAGAATAGCAACACTAGCAGTGGTGATAGCAGTAAAAAACAACCAACACATTACCATGTCCGGCACACACACACACACACACACACACACACACACACACACACACACACACACACGTGTAGTGTAGTGCTCAGCATGCTCTGCCCACAACCAAGATGTCCCGTGTTCTAGTCCCGGGCTCGGCGAGGTAAATGGGTGAGCTTCTTATGTATAGCGCCTGTCAGCTAAGTACATTATGTGACCCTGTGGCTTCGCTGTCCCGGTGTGTGGTGTGTGTGGCTGGTCTCGGTCCTACCAGATGATTGGTCAGCATGAACTCTGAGCTCTTTCTGTAGGGGAACGGTTGCTTGGGTGAGCACTGAGCAGCAGACAATCGTGTTGAATTGCACACCAGCAAAAACCAACAGGAACGACACCAACAACATAATCACGTGCTATTAATAGGCGCTGATTGAAAACGGGTACATTTGACACCACGGGTGAGAAAAAATCAACCAGAATCAAGGCCAAATGTTTGGAAGCGATAGAGAGCGGGGAGGGAGGGGTGGGGGTGGGCGTGGGACTCGATCTCCATCTGGCGGCACAAAGCAAACCATCTGGCAGGAGACAAAGCAAAACATCTGGGGACATCAAAACGCAATCTGACGGAGGGCGTGGAGGGCAGAGAGAGAGAGAGAGAGAGAGAGAGAGAGAGAGAGAGAGAGAGAGAGAGAGAGGTTGCTAGGTGGATATAATTACTCACATGATTCAGTAACTATCATGAACCGCATTTGTGTCACTGGAGAGAGAGAGAGAGAGAGAGAGAGAGAGAGAGAGAGAGAGAGAGAGAGAGAGAGGAAAAGTGGTCCACCCTGAGCCCTTACTGAACTCTTGAATGCTCCCACCTCGCAACCCTGCCACGCCACATTCACCCTGCCCCCACCAGCCCCCTTCCCCCTGGACCCTTAGGTAACCACTCGAATCCGTCAGTTTTAGGAGAGGTAGCCACATCAGGCGCCTCTCTCCCCTTGCCTCGCACACAACTTGAAGAGCACCACAAACACAACTGCACTCTACGATAGTTTGTGTTCGTTTCATTTGCACACTTTTTTCCCTCTCTCCTCCCCACGTTTCCAGTAGTTAGTGTGAGAGAGGAGTATTTTGGGGAGCGAGGGAGGGAAGGAGGAAAGGAGGGAAAGAGAAAGGCTGGCAGTAGAATAAGAATAGGGAGGGAGAGGCAAGGATGATGGTGAAAGTTAAATGATGGAAGCACGAACAGTTCAATATGAAAGGGAAAGGACGGCATTGGAAAGAGAAAAGAGAAAGGAAGGATGATGGAAAATGACTGGGTTCGAGAGGAGGGAGTGAAGGGGACAGAAATAAGGGAGACAAAAATGGAGGGTAGGTAAGATGAAAAGGCAGGAAATATATATAAGAGACGGAGAAAAATAGAATATGAGAGTAGAGGAGAGAGAAACGTGACAGAGGAGGAGACTAGAGAAAAGGAAAATAGGAAAGGAGAATAGGAAGGCATACACAAGACGAGTTAAGAAAAAAAGGAAAATCAAGAAAAGGAGAAGAAAGGAAAGTTTTCATGACGTCAGTTTCACGCACACACACAGGTGAGGAGGCGGGATCTACCTGCAGCCTTCATGCCTACATTACGTTTTCTTTCTTACCTCACTCTTTCTTATCACCATAAAACACCTCCAGACAAGAGCTGATGCCACTCCTTCCTCACCTTGAATATGCCCCTTTTTATATCACATTCTGAGCCGATCACAAAAGTTACGGACACTTTACCCTCCATAATGCAATGTGTGTGTTTCCTTTCCTGGAGCGTCGCGGTGCACTGCATGGGGATAACCAACGAAAACTAGCTAAGGAGAGGGGAGGATAAGTTTCCTTCAATCTAAAGCTGCTCTCCCTCGGGGCGGCTCAACAACGCCTTAGCAGCTTGTCCAACTTTGCAATTCATTCCACTCGAAGGCTCCTTGCAAACCACACAGCATCGTAAACAAGCTGTGCAGGCGCTAACGCCGCTCCTGTCCCTTTCCTTTCCTGCCACTGAGCGAGACATGGGAAGGAGATAAGATAAGCATTTAAAAAGATGCATAAAGATTTTAACATGTAACCAACAGCACGAGGAGCAAGGAAAGGGAAGGGAAAACTGGTAATGGAAACTGGTGAGAGGAAACTATCTCCCGTTCAGCAAGTAGTGATGGTGGTGGTGGTGGGCGGCCAGTGGTGCCTCGCTCCTTGCCACACACCACCACCACCACCTGACCTTCGCCTCCCGCTTATAATTCCGCTGACAACGGGATGATCTTACACGTTCGGCTTCTTGTTGCAGCTCCGGGTCGACGAGCATCTGGGGCTGAATCGAGTCTTTTGTATACATTGGTTCATGATAGATTTAAAGATCCGAATCTTTCGTACACATTGGTTCATAATAGATATGAAGCCTCACGAACCACTACATGTACCGTGATGTCTGACACGACTATTACTGATACAACGTTTGCTGTTACTGACAGTCACAACCACTATCATTGCTCATTTTGTATATAGTAAGCAAAATATCATATATGAACGTAATAACCTAACACGATTATCTCTGCTACAAGTAATATTACTACCACTATCACTATTACAATGCTGCTCCTTTTCTATGGATGAAAGAAAAAACAGCTATTTTACAAAAAATAAAATAAAATTCCCTCTGCTTGGCGTGCGATGGCCTTGTTGATACTTGCAGTGGTGGCAGGGAAACTGGCGGGGGAGCGATCTCACTTTCCTTGGAGATACTACGTCCGTTCCTCCGTCCACCACGCCCCCTCACCCGTCTCTCCATCGCTCATTCTTCGCGTCCCTCACTGCCTCACCTCGGGCCCAGCATTGCAAACAAGTGACGATCTAGTGTCTTAAATAATCAATGAGCCTTTGCCAAAAATATCTTTACCCTACTGCCCTGTCTCTCTCTCTCTCTCTCTCTCTCTCTCTCTCTCTCTCTCTCTCTCTCTCTCTTGCACGCGCCCTCATATCTTATCGTCCTACAATAATAAACACTTCAATTGTCAGGTCACGTCCTGCTCCTGACGGGTTTCATTGACGAATGTTTTCCTCTACGTGTATTAGCAGTAGCGGTCATGGTGGTGGTGGTGGTGGTGGTAGTGACATGCAGCTCAGCTTCACGGATTCTAGCGGGAAGCATTCTAGCAAAAGACACGCATGTTTTTTTTTTAAGGTACTTTATCAAAATAGTTTTGGTGCATGAACACCACCACCACCACCACCACCACCACCACCACCATCACTATCACCAGTCCATGATCTTAAAAATAACACTGCAAGACTAAAGTTTTCGATAGAATCCACTGAGTCGCTTTCCTCACTGAGAACAAATACATCGACGCCTTCCTGATAAAGTTTTTGACAAGGCAGCCCACCTGAGCCCAGCGAGAGATTGCACCGAACAAACACACACACGCGCTGTCCCAACCCAAACTGTGTGCAACAAAGTAATCACAAAAACAAAAGTTATTTCAGCACGGCACAGACTTGAACGGGTGTCCATCAAGGCTGAGAAGAGTGCACATCAGCCAAGCAATCGATGCACACACCGTTACCCTGAGGAACACGCGCGAGGGGAGCACCACGCAGGCAACCCGCCGTCCACCTGTCTGCCGCCGTGTCCTGGTGCAACATTAAGCCTCGCGATGGTGACAGATGACAGGGAACAAAAGCCGCCACGTGACCTTCTGCCACACACACATCAATCCCTGTTACCCTCTCGGCCAACACGGACCATAGTGACAACACATGACCACGACGAACAGAACATAAGACCAATGGAAATTAATGTTTATATTTCCTATATTGCTTCCTGAATTGAACCTTATGACGCTTATTCTGAAACACTCTTTTGCTCCCTGACGGAAAACTTTCAAAGGTCAAAAAGGTGATCACTTGGTTTCTCATAGATGTTTTCCCTTTGATGGTGCGAAATACATATTAAAGTACTAAATGTCATAAAAATATAAAATCTTTACTAACTACCACTGCAGTGTATCAAAAATTTAATCAACTTAAGGCAACGAAACGCCAGAGAACACGGTCCCTTACCTGGCAGTGGTGGTGGTGGTGGTGCAAGAAAAACCTGCACCTCTCAGCGTCTGACCTTCATCGACACTCAAGTTAATCCTCGAGTAAAGAAAACGAGAAAAGATAACGGTACCGATTTTCCTCCGATTTTCTTTCTGTTTATCTCAGAGTGGCAGCAATTACTATTAAAAGGCACCTCCCACTTCCCTGTCACCAGCACGCTTTGTGACTCTCTGTAGCTATGCAGCGCCTCCCTCTCCCTCTGTCTGTATACCACTGACGTCAACTCTCCCTCCCTCCCACCCTCCATCCCTCCATCATTCGTTCACTCGTTCAACATGTGGGTGTGGATTCTTCATCTGTGCACTGGCAGACTACATAATCCGCGTGTGTGTGTGTGTGTGTGTGTGTGTGTGTGTGTGTGTGTGTGTGTGTGTGTGTGTGTGTGTGTGTGTGCCAGTGCAATCCTAGAGGCGAAATTACTCGTTGAATATACAGGTGGGAGCATTGAGTAGCATGGGTAAACATTTATTTATTCACATACACACTGTCTGCCTACATACACTGCATCCAGAAGTGTGTGTGTGTGTGTGTGTGTGTGTGTGTGTGTGTGTGTGTGTGTGTGTGTGTGTCTGTGTGTGTGTGTACAATAAAACGTAACACATCCTCTATTGCTACTACTCACTACACATACACACACACACACACACACACACACACGATTGTTTCCCGGAGTAGGTTTGCATTAAGCTCGCCTGCCGTTTCATCTGTATGTATCAAATTAGTATGCACATATTTCATGGCTCCAGATAGAGCGGGATGAAACACAATTCACGCACGCACAATAAATAAATAGATAAAATAAACTAACCTTGCATGATAGGAAAAAATATTCATCAGCACAGAATTACGTAACTTTCCTAACATATGTTTAAGTGCGCTCTCTCTCTCTCTCTCTCTCTCTCTCTCTCTCTCTCTCTCTCTCTCTCTCACAACAGAATTCTTCCTCCCACAACCTCACTTTCAACCTACTTCCTTTCTCTCTCTCTCTCTCTCTCACACACACACACACACACACACACACACACACACACACACACACACATTGGAATACAAAAATCCTCAGATTAAACTAAAGGCGAGAAGGAAATATATACAGCTATTCCATTAAATCTTTCAGTACACGCACGTGAGAACCATTTGGCCAATTTTTAAAACCTTCCCTTCCGAAGAAGAATGAATTAAAATCTTAAGTAACGATAAGAACAACACTAATCCTTTCTCTCGTGGACGATTCTTCAACAATCCTGTAAATCCTTCTGCGGTTGAGGAAAACACGAAATTAATCTCCACTTTTTACTTTATTTAATTAATCAATCCACATTTCCACTGGCAGTTCTGATATTAAAAGGTAAACATTGGAATAAAAGGGGATCAAAAATAGCTAACACCATGAAGCTGGTCTTAAATGTTAGAGAAAAGGTTATATAATCAGCTGTATACGAAACTCAAGCAAATGACAGCAAAGGAGACAAAGTGGAAGCTGCAACAAGGAAAGAGGAAAGGAAGAGAATGAAGGATAGACGAGTGTGGGTAAGAGTCACGAAACATTGATAGTAAGGCAGTGTAGATAGGGAGGAAATGGGAAGGAGGGATGGTCGGTAAGGTGTGTGTGAGAGTAATATCAATACGGCAAGGTAAGGAGAAGTCTATGGGAGGCTTGCGGCGGGAATGGGATGCAAGAGAGGAACGTGGAATCATTTGAGAGAGAGAGAGAGAGAGAGAGAGAGAGAGAATGACAAACGGGAACAAACATGAACGTACAGACACAAAGTATATTTTCTGAAGCAACATGTAAAGACACAAACAACGACAAGCTGAGTGAGGAAAAATGCAGAGCGATAGAGAGAGACGCAGAGACTTTAAGAGGATGGGAAAAACATGACGCGGTACGGTGGTGCGCGATGTTTACTTTAACACTTGACCGTCTCACTTCGGCTCCCCTGATTGCCTCCCTCGCTCCGATAAGTGTGGCAGTAACCTTTAGCGGACTGTCTCGTGATTTATGCTGCTCAGATTTCCTTTTCTCGGTTTCTCCTCAATGATACAAAATTTAATGACTGTGAAGAGGTTGACTTGTGGAGAAGTCACTTTCCCTCCCTCTACACGTCAAACAACATAAGTCCTCACCATCCTCACCTCCCCTCACTCATTTCCTCTGCACCCACGCGCTCCCTTGCCCTTCCACACTTGTATCATCCTCAATCACGCCCCACCACAGTACAACACACCCACGTCTCCACCATTGGGTTACACTCTACGGGCATCCCCCTCACCCGTCAGCCAGTAATCTCCCACACCTGTGTTCACCTCAACTGGAGGCTCTGCGGTAAGCAGGGAGCGAGGGGTCATGTACCTCAGGCCCCGGTCACCGCCTTCGCCGCTCCGCCACCCTTCAGGTCCCATGCCATGTGATCCACCCACCACAGGAAAGGAAAAAGGATCCGTTTCCTAATTCATCCCATGAGGCACATCATTTCGATGGTTTCGATAGCTAAGTTTTGCCGGACGTTCAAATTCACCTTTATAATATCGGCAATGAAGGGCAGGAGAGTGAAGCAAAGGTGAGTTTGCAGCGCTGGAGGCTTCGTGTGTACTATCTCAAAATAGGACGGTAGCTGTCATCTCTTATGCAATTAGCAATTCTATCACTTATGTTAAATGGACGAATTCAATAGAAAACAATGAATGTAAACGTACCTTATTGATGAAAAGTTCCTTAGCAGGCGGTATTGAACCTTAGCAACCGAGTGGTAATAGATGTTCCGACTTGTGTGTTAATTCAAGAAACTGTTTACTGAAAATGCAGACGGTATCACAGTGCCAGGCGCGCCCACCCGCATCAAAACCAGAGGCAACACTGAACAACAGCGAGTACTCGTCAGGCCACCAGCCTTCCAGGCAGGGTCCCGTGTGGAAGCACCTGGCGAGAGCGTGTCGTACTGCACTGTTTCCACAACGACACTACACTATTTTGCCGTATCTTTTCATACAAAATCGAACCATTATGCTCAACACACATGTTTGGCGTTCCTTTTGTTACGCAGCATTTGGGAATCCCGCAGCAGCCGCCAGCACGCCGCGCAGCACTGCGCCCCGTCACGTCTGGCAGGCATGTCCCTCTGACCAAGTGTGATGGGCAGTTACTCCATGACATTGATGTAATTCCTGATACATCACTGATAACGCAGGCAAAACGCAAATGCTGGAGTGGGATGCGGAGCTTTATAATGCAGTAAAGCGAACTATTAAGGTCTATTAAAAAGGAATAATGGCGGACACACCGAGCTGTCATTCCACTATCATCACCACAGCTACCACCACTGATGCCTTCACTTCACCACCATATTCATCACCACCACCACCACCACCACCAATGAGCATCTTTCGTTGTGTCCACAGCAAAGTGAGGAGAAAGACAGAGCGCCCTAATAAACACGCGATGGCCACTATATACAGTGTTGTGTGGCGGACGGCTGTGACAGAAATGACGACTCAGCGGTGGCGGTAGCAATTAGGTTAGGTTAGTTTAGGTGAGCGACGGTGGTCAGGGAGAGAAAAGTGTGTGGAAGGTGAAAACGGCTTTGCTGCAGACATGGGAAGAGGAAGTTTAGCCATACGGAAAGCAAGAAACTTCCCAACTTAGGTGATGATACAGTCAGCAAGTTCGCAGTTGGTTCTCTCTCTTTTTCTCATTCTCCTTCATCACCTATACTCACCTTCTCCTCCTCCTCCTCCTCCTCCACTTTACTACCTATTCTCTCTCTCTCTCTCTCTCTCTCTCTCTCTCTCTCTCTCTCTCTCTCTCTCTCTCTCTCTCTCTCTCTCTCTCTCTCTCTCTCTCTCTGTGTGTGTGTGTGTGTGTGTGTGTGTGTGTGTGTGTGTGTGTGTGTGTTCAGTGCTCAGCCAAGTTTAATGTTCAAGAAGCAAAATGCGAGTGTAAAAGTTGTTGTGAAATACAGAAGGGCTACTCACAATCATGGTTTGGGGAGTAGTACCTGAAAGAACGAGGCAAGTCATTAAGAACTCTTGAAAACTTCCTGTAAAGAATAAAGAGGCAAGGGGAGGCAGGGGAGGCAGGGGAGGCGGATGAAAAAGGGAGACATAGTCGGGGAGGGACGCTACGGCAATTATAACTTTGAGGATGACAAAAAAACCATCACACGAAAAGATACGTTACTAAGGGGATGCACAAACAAACCATTTGCAATATTAACATGTGAAATATTAGGCAAAGATATATTAGCTCCAAGTTCTTTCCATCGAAGAGGAGGAGGAGGAGGAGGAGGAGGAGGAGGAGGAGGAGGAGGAGGAGGAGGAGGAGGAGGAGAGGAGGAGGAGGAGGAGGAGGAGGAGGAGGAGGAGGAGGAGGAGGTAGAACAACCAACCCAACACAGTGACTCCTACAATACCCCCACCTCCCCACAGGCCCAGACTGGCCCTACCACCGAGCTCCCACGGTCTCAACCCCCGTAGGTCATCCCTTGTAGTGTGTGGCTGGAGGGCTAGGCAAGAGTAATGGGAGGAGGAGGTTGGCTTATCGTCCTTTGGGCCTCCTCCTTCAGGCAGTTCCCCGCCAAGAATCCAAAAATGAAACATGAACCTTGTGAGTCATAAAAGACTACGCGGCTCCCAGGCGAGGCTCATTCACTGCCAGGAGCCGTCTGCTACAGCCTCACTCGCCCTAAATATGCACGAATTTTGCTGCTCTGGCTTCAAATAAAAGAATAATGGAAAACGTAGCACTCGAGCATAGCAGCTTGTATTGTTAGTGAGGGATCGGGACTGAACCTAACATGAAAATTCCTTGTTGCTTCACGCTCAGGTGATCCTTCGAGAGGCGGACAGTGGCTGATGTGCAGAGGTGTTTATGAGGCACTACTGCTGTTACCTTTTCTTTTCTCTTGAGAGGTGAATTGCACCAAGGCAGCACGGAACACCTCCCAGGCACCACATTTCCTGCCTCTCGTGGCACATCAAGCAAGATACGAGCGAGATTTCGTCCCATTAGCAAGCAAATACACCTTCCCTTTCGATCCGGCTGGTTATCATGGTTAATTATGCTAACGAGTTCATTAGCATCATCTAATCGCCTCTCAGAACTTCAGTCTCGCCGGGAAGAAACTACTCGCAGCCAAGTGTGTGTGTGTGTGTGTGTGTGTGTGTGTGTGTGTGTGACCAGGCACACACCACACACCGGGACAACAAGGTCACAACTCCTCGATTTACATCCCGTACCTACTCACTGCTAGGTGAACAGGGGCTACACGTGAAAGGAGACACACCCAAATATCTCCACCCGGCCGGGGAATCGAACCTCATCTGTGTATTTGTGTCATGTGTGTGTGTGTGTGTGTGTGTGTGTGTGTGTCCCTGCCTACCTATCGATATTTGGACCTATCGATGAACAGTAAATTAATGAAGCTTAATCAGCCTCATTAGCGGGTCCCCTACTCTGTGATGATTTAGAAAGGGCTGACGAAGATATGTAAGGATGCTGGTTGTGGTGGTGACGGTGGTGGTGCTAAATGACGATAATAGTAGTGGTACAGATGGTGGTGATGGTGTACTAGTTGGTGATGGTGGTGTAAATGGTGGTAGCCGTAATGCAGTACCACACAAAAAATACACAAGCATTCAGCCACACTTAACCTTCAGTGTTCGCCTCTGAGCTGCCTGCCACGTGACTACCATGACGAGGAGAAAAGTAATCAAGAGAATGTGACACAAATACTGACAGAGCGAAACGTGGGAATAGGAAGGGTTTTTTTTTTTCTATGGTCGCCGAGAGAAAGGAGTGAGTGACATGAGGGTGATTTAGACGAGAGGAGCTTTCCGGTGCGCCTTTTAGGTTCCGAGGGCCATGTCAAGAATCTTAGGTGACTCATAGCCCTACACTATACAGACCAAGGAAGTTGAGGACCTCCCCCTGCCCCCACCTCCACTTGTTGCCCCTGCCATCCCCCGCCACCCCCATTATCCAATAAGAGGAAAGAAATAGAAAGAAATAGAAACAGGGAAGACAAAAGGTAAGAAGGGGCGTTGCAGGGATTGCCGAGGCGAAGGTTGTACTTCTGACCAACAACTGAACTGGTCCGAGCCGTCCCCTGCGTCTTACGGCCTTCATGTTGCGGCGCCAAAACCAATCAATCCGTTAATTAATCCGTTCCGTGTCCTGCCCTGAGCCACTGTCCTATTAATTTTTGCCAGACTCGCTGCCCCTGCTCCTATGATGATCTTGCTGTCCCTGCCCTCTGCCACAACCCTGCCAACTTTTGCTGCCACTTGTTGCGCATGCCACTCTCCCCCGCCATGCCGCGTGCCACCATACCCTGCCTTACTCTGTCACTCCGCCTGTCCTCTATCACCCCATCCCTGCCACTCGCCGCAACACTAGCCAGGCGGTAGTAAATTATCTACGCACTCTGGGCCATGCTACAGTGTGTGTGTATGTGTGTGTGTGTGTGTGTGTGTGTGTGTGTGTGTGTGTGTGTGTGTGTGTGTGTGTGTGTGTGTGTGTGTGTGTGTGTGTGTGTGTGTGTGTGTGTGTGTGTGTGTGTGTGTGTAACATCTGGTGAGGCATCCAAGGACAAGACGTGATTCACGCTCCCAGATGAACACACGATGGTCGGTGTCAGATGGCGGCAGCGCCGGAGGAGGAGGAGGAGGTGGTGATGATGGTGGTGGTGGTGGTGGTGGTGGTGTAAGAGATAGGTATAAGAATGGATGGTTTGATAGTGATGGTTGGTGTAAATGGTTATGGCGGTGGTGTGGTGATGGTTGAAGGTGGTGGTAATAATAATGGCTGTCGCGCTGGTAACGATAAGTGTGGTGTCTCCAGGCTCGCGGCCAAGAGTCACACACGTAAAGAAAGACCTTCGTTGTCAGCAGGTGTGTGATGAACACAAATACCTCACTCCGTGTACAGTCCGCCACCATTACAAGAAAGACACATACGTGGTGCGTGGTGAGTAGTTTTTCGGCAGTTAACGCCACCATAGAATGCTAAACAAAAACAAAGTATCTCACATCCTCATTTCTTCACCTTGATTTTTTTATTGAATTTCAATAAGAAAATCATTTAGTGGTCCCACTGAAGTACCATGACCATCACACAGACATGACAATTTCCTCTTCTTCCTTCCTTTTAAGACATGGAAGCTGAAAAGAATAAGACTAAGGAAAGAAACAGGAAGAAATCGGCCAGTGTCCCTGTCCAACGAGTTCGTGAAAACGTAACATGACTACAGAACTTGGGCTCTCTTGATACTTTTCCTTTGAAAAAAAAAGTCCACGCCTCTGCAGAATGAAGAATAGAGACAGACTGCTGAGTTCAGGTCACAGGGACACTTTTCTTGGCAAAATTTTGCCAGTAAAAATATATGATCACGGCGATGTTAAGAGAATGTGAATATTCGTCCTAGTCTTGTACACTGAACTCCTGCTCCTTTTGTCCCCAAGTTGCTGCATAAACCACTCTTGTTTGCTCCTTGCTATACTATACTGCCTCTATCAGTCTATATTACAGATATTCAGTACAAAACGCAGACATGTTTTTCATTATACATCCTTTAGTACCATGTGAAATTCTGAATATAGAAATAATCTCCATCTAAGCCGATACTTTGGCGATCGTACCCTGCCGTCCCGACACGCCTTGAGGCCATTAGAATAACACTCCTGGACAGGTTGCATTTCCACCAGGAGTGCCCACCAATCACCTGCACCCCGATGACTCCGTCCAGACCACCTGCTGCCGACGTGTTCAATTTCAGTCTCCAGGTCGAGGAGCCACAACTAGCACCACCACCACCACCACTACCATCTCCGCCGCCGCCGCCGCTATCATCGCCAACACCGCAGCGCCCGAGGACCCGGGACAGCTGATTGGGATTGTACGAGCTAACGAAAATTATTGTATTTTGATACTTTTATTTGTGTGTGTGTGTGTGTGTGTGTGTGTGTGTGTGTGTGTGTGTGTGTGTGTGTGTGTGTGTGTTAAAAATGGTGAAGATTTATCAGCCAACACAACATTATCAGCAAGCTCAGGAATTAGTGTGGTGACCACGCAGACTGCATCTGGCAGCATTTTTCCCCTACTTTTCTTTTTTAATTCATCTTTGTAATATGAACTGAACTTGTGTCTGAATATCCTTTATCATCATCACTGCCACTTACCATGAAAAAATCCATTAAATACAAATAAAAAAAGATTTCCATCGAAATTTCAAAGATTCTTGTGTGATGAATGTCAGATCTCTTTCTATTACTGTGTCCCATGGTGGTGAATGATGTGATGTCAGCTGATGATGGTAACCTGGCGGAGCGGCACGTCTGTACTCTCTCTCTCTCTCTCTCTCTCTCTCTCTCTCTCTCTCTCTGTGTGTGTGTGTGTAATTCACCTCGGTCACCTGCTGGTCACCCAGCCAGTCTTCCCCAATACGGAGCGAGCTCAGAGCTCATAGACCAACCTTCGGGTAGGACTGAGACCACATCAACACACAACACACACCGGGAAAGCGAGGCCACAAACCCTCGAGTTACATCCCGTACTTATTTACTGCTAGGTGAACAGAGGCTACACATTAAGAGGCTTGCCCATTTGTGTGTGTGTGTGTGTGTGTGTGTGTGTGTGTGTGTGTGTGTGTGTGTGTGTGTGTGTGTGTGTGTGTGTGTCTGCTACTGCAACTGCTGATCCTACTATAGCAGCAGCAGCAGCAGCAGCAGCAGCAGCAGTAGTAGTAGTAGTAGTAGTAGTAGTAGTAGTAGTAGTAGTAGTAGTAGTAGCGGTGGTGGTAGTGAAAGTGGTGGTGATGGTGGTCACAGATTATTTACACATAATCTTGAAAAACTGCAAAATTAACACATTTAAACACTCGCCACATTTACCAAATCTCCACCAGACCAGCACACATCTTGTAAATGGCTAAAAATACTCCTAATATTGCTAATCATGGTATTAATCGCAGAATATAAGGGGAAACTAAACTAAATAATGTCCTGTTCTGTCGCCTCGCGAATGTTACAGAAAACAAGCAGTGGAAGGATAGACTTAACTAAATATTGTCCTTCTCCTATTTTGCCTTATAAAAATTGCATAGAAAAGAAGTATCGAAGAGGAACCTAAACTAAAATAAATCTCTTATTCTGCCTTGTAAATATTGCAAAGAAAGACAGTATTGAAGAGGGAAACTAGAATATATATTTTTCACCACGGTTTCTCTTCCCTTCCTTCTCCATTTCCTCCTATTTTCTCACTCTTCCTCCTCCTAGCTACAAGGCAAATCATGCAGTAACAATAAGAAAATCAATAATGATAACAACAGTAGATGCAAGCAGTGACAGACTAAGCCCACCCATGTTCCTCGACTTCTCGCACACACACACACACACACACACACACACACACACACACTTATCCACCAAATGCTGCTTATCTATGCACACATCATCCCTGTAATGCGTTAATATTTACTATCGGTCCTTGTCAGTAGCGCATGACACGACTACATGTTGTGATAGTATACTCACTGTGCTTTTCGCTGATGAAGTTTTTTTCGGCCTAAAAATGGTCTGTTTTGGCCTTCCCCACCAGTAACCCCCGCTTCCCCACAGCGTCCCAAGCTTGCTGTTCTTGGGGAGGGGGGTTGGTGATGATTGAGAGGAAGGACTTGTGGTAAATATCTAGAACAAGTCCCTCCTCCCTATCATCACCACAAATCCCGCAGGACCCACAATGCCCTACTAATGTAAACAGACACAAGAAGAAGAGGAGGAAGACCTGGAAATACGACTCGCTGGACTCTTGTTTCTGACGCGATTCTGAGTTTTCCAATGCTTGCGTCGAAAAAAAAAGTGAAGTAAAGTGATTATTAACACTACATGTAATAGTTTTATGAGCTACTAAGAAGGACCGATTCTAGACATTAAGGGGACTTGTACATTTTCTACCCATTAATAAGCTCGTTACACCTTGGAACGATGCTAATGACGAGAAATATTGACGAGAAGACACAGTAGATGGCAGGAGGGTGTCGGTTTGATGACATCACTCAGATATAAACACTTTTCACACCGTTACCTCATTACTAGTATTGAAAAATGACTGATTTTGAAGTTATATCAATAAAAATACTTCACTGCGTTCACCTATACACACACATATACTATTGTCTCGTTCTGAAGCAAAATACGAGTGATCGGATCTTCACGGAGGCCGCCACCTTCGGGTTCCGCTAACTTGTTTCAGTACTTTATTACATTTCTTAACACTATCACAGAATTATCACAAAAACAACACTATCAAGCACACTGTCTATTAGAGGAAGAAATTGTGCACACAACACTAGCTGGACAATTGGTGGGAGGGTTACTTACCAATATTACAGCGCTGTTGGACGTCCTGAGCAGCTCCCAGTCGTCCCAGCCAGGCACCAAGATTGCACCAGCACACACACACAGACTGCCACGGCCCGTGTCACCATTCCGTTCAGCAGAAATCCATGTTGAATATAATGAGGCAGCACACTGACAATATCCACAAAGCACTTGCACTCGTTCAGCTTCTAATGACATACTGCTACACCAATACAAAATGAAATATAGCAAAACATAAACATGTGAAGCTAAATTATAAGCCATTATCATTGTAACGGTCAATGTATTCACTTGTATATAAAGAAGTTTTGTAGAAGGAAAACACATAAGCGCTGGAGAGGAAGTAATAACAAAAACAGTCGTCCAACAGTGGAGGCGCTGTTGGAAAAAAGAGGAGGAGGAATAGGAGAAGGGAATAGTGGAAGGAATCGTGGAAGAAATCAGAGAAGAAATACTGATTAAAAGTGTGTGTGTGTGTGTGTGTGTGTGTGTGTGTGTGTGTGTGTGTGTGTGTGTGTGTGTGTGTGTAAGTTGGAGGAGCGCCGACGAGGACAGCAAGAAAGTAGGACAGGAGAATACAACAAAAAATGGAGCTGACAGGAAATTGGTGAGACCTAAGGAAAAAATCAGCAAACTTATGAATATGTTGAGTGAGTATCTTGTAGGAAATGACGAATTGGTGGGAAATGATATGGAAGGGATTGATTCAATTAAGGAGATAATGGAAAAAGTACTGCAAAGGAGAGGACTGTAAACACACTTAAATCTATTTCATGAAATCTCAATGGCCTTTCTGCACAAGCGACTGATTTGCACCGTTATGTGCTTCATAATGATGAATGACAACATTGTTGGTATGACTGAACAAATTATATGGATGTTACAGAATGGAGTAGAGGAACAGATATAAGGAAAATGCAAGGGTTTTGTTCCATGACGATGATTCATGATGAGATTGTTTAGTGATAATTTGTCTAGGATTGATTTATTTGTTTATGGAGACTGTCTTTGTCTTGGTAAATCTTACTTGTATTTTTGACGAGTTTTAATGCATTTTGATCATTTATATTAGTAGGCACGGAATACTGCACCTTCATTGTAACTGTACTAGGATTTCTTTCATGAATTGTTTATTAGTAATAATGAATGATGTAGTACTGGGTGAAATTAGATATCTACTTCATCCATTTGTCTGTAAACTGACAATAGAATAATCTCTCTCTCTCTCTCTCTCTCTCTCTCTCTCTCTCTCTCTCTCTCTCTCTCTCTCTCTCTCACACACACACACACACACACACACACACATATAGATAGATAGATAGATAGATAGCTACTTTATTGACAACAGTTTGTCACTTCATACAATATAACATTAATATGAAATAACTTATAATGGTGGAAGTCACGAAAGCTCAGTGAATTAAAGTAATCATGTGTCCTTCATTATCTCCTTACTCCAGCAATGAAGAAGTCACCTCACAAGAATTTCACAAGTTGTCAGATGTTGCTATTGATTATGTACATGACTGACAGCAGCAGCCAGCCAATGAGAGGTGTTTCCTTCCTCACCAGTGTGTCGTGGACCAGTGGAATTGTTCTCTGCCTCTTTCTAGCTAACCAATGGACTACTGCACTCCTCGACATTGCCCCGCCCACGCCAAAGCCTCCACCTCTTCGGGAAAATATGGTATAATGAATTAAAGGATTCTCTACCACAAAAAATATATAATTCTAAAATGTTTACCATGAATAAAGACAAATTATTTATATCCTGTCTGATTTGCATCTTTCGTTCACGTGATTTAGAGTGTAAGTAGGTAATCTGTTTCATTGTTTCATTAGTAGGAGGAGGCAGTACACACCTGCCGAAATGATTATTACTCCCAGTGAGGTCTAATAGCACTGATTCAGCGGTGCTATGCATTTATCATTAAACCAGCTGTGACCTCACTGAGCGTTTCCCTTTGTGTCTCACAACACAAGGGGACAGCCACACACAAAACTACATGCATCTATCAACACATACATTTTTCATGCAAAATTTAAGACTTCCAAAAAAAAAAAAATTCTCTAAGACCATCCTTAGAGTCCCCTTCCAACTATATTTTCATTTAACTTCTTTAAGGACCGGTATGTCAGTGGACCTTTTTTGTTAATCAATTTATTTTTTTGTCCTTGGCCGGATATCCCTCCTAAATAAGAAAAGAAAAACTAAATCTTAAGTCAGCGTTACGATCAGTTTCAAGGGCTGCTTGTACTAAGAAATTAAGATCTAAATTGTGTCATGATATATCTTTACGTAATTTGACATCCTGCCATGTCATCATACTTCTCACCGCCATGTTTTATGGCAACCTGCGAATATGGATAACGCGTGTTCTCGGCGGGTATCATGGAAGAGTGTCTGCAGTGACAGGTCCGGGCCCAGCACAGCTCGAGCAAGAAGGCCACCAAAGCCACCAGATGCCCCGTGCCCAACACCACCACTGCGCCCTGACCAAGACCAACACCACCACGGATTAGTCACACTGATTGGTACCATTGCTACTAGTATAGTAGTGTTAGTAGTAATAGTAGCAGCAGCAGTAGTAGTAGTAGTAGTAGTAGTAGTAGTAGTAGTAGTAGTAGTAGTAGTAGTAGTAGTAGCAGAAGTAGTAGTAGTGACAATAGTAATGATACCCGTTACAATGTACCCACAACTAAGCTTACTGTAAACATCGCGTCACAAGGTCACAAGGCAGCATGAGGCCGCTGCGTGGAGAATGCCTTACCCACAGGTTGGCGAGGGACAGCGGCGCCCTCACGAGTGTGATAGGCGGCGAGGAGCGGCAGGTGGTGATGGCGGGAATCTCGCTCAGTAGCCAGTGTCCGTACACGCCAGACTCGATCAGAGAGCGGATCCTGCAAGGCAGTCGAGGTTGTCTCCAACGTCTCATGCTTCACCACTCTCCACTTTCTCATTTTGCTTTCCTATCTAAGGGAAACCAAAATGCTTATCATTGTGATAGTTTCTATAATTCATTCCGCATCTTTCCCAACCGTTGACTGACTCTCTGATTAACTGACTCACTATTTGCCACGTTGTCAGAGATGATGCTCGAAAGACTTTATCTGGGGCTAAATAAGTCAGTAACTTATCATTGTATATATAAAGCGATAATATACTCAACGATGCTACAGTAATATAGTTAATAAAATCCAGAAAATACTTAGAACAAAAAAAAGTACCCCCTATTCAGAGTTTAGTCAAACAACGCAGAACGGTATTTCTTTGTTCAGTAAGTTTCCAGTCTGACTTCTCGGCTTTCTACGACGCGGCAATGCTCTTCCAGGCTTCCGAGCTTTGAGAACACTCAAATATTGAGTTCGTACTGTGTTTGTGAGACTTTAACTGACACCGGTTGTAGTTATGTACTTATATTCACAACTGGTAAAAGTAATAAGTAGTAATCAGATTTTTCATACAATAAAAATGCATGTGATTACCTGTGTGTGATGGCCGGCACAACAGGACTGCCCTTCTGGCCAATCATGCAGTGGGTGGAAGTGAAGAAGGTCTGTCTGGCCTTGTAGAAGTCACATTTCCCTGAAGGACAAGAGGGACAAACTGCGAGTCATTTCTTTCCTCTATGAGCAAATTGGGAAAGGCAATGAGCATTATGGGACTCCTTTCAAACATGAAATATTTTGTAAATATCTTGGAAATCATAATATGAAGCTCCTTAGATCGATTGGTGACGCGAAGAGGCACTATTCTTTTAACACTACCGTCCTCCCACACCCGTTTATAACATACCAGTTAGAGTGAAGAGATCAGCCATAAACAGATCAGCAGAGAGACTGGTGGAGATGATAGCATGGTGCTGACGGCGGACCACTGTGTCCAGCGCGGCAGGGAAAGTGGCGGCATGTTGATACTTAACGCGACCCACGAACTGAAGCTCATGAAGTTCCCTCAGTTCACCAGTCTTCATTTTCTGCAAGTCAAAGTGGTGAGACTTCTCATTACAGAGTTATAACCCTGTGCTTCAGAATGAAAACACTAAGCATTTAAGACAGTAGTGAACCATTCAAACAAATACACTATACCGTGAATATCTGAGGCCCCCGTGTTACCCAAATAGATGATGCAACTCATGGTCATGATGATCAAACAGAAGAGGAAGAAGAGGAGAAGCTTTGTAAAACTGTATGACAAAAATGTGTCAAGCAAAAGGGGATCAGTGAAAATTTACTGAAATGGTGTCAGTGACGATAGTATTTGGTTCCATTATGACAGACACGGAGGGATCATCAAGTAGGTTCCTGAGTGTCTGGATGGGTAGAGGGATGTGCCGCACCGCCAGCAGGGAGGTGAGAGTGCCTGTGTAGCTCCAGTACACCACGGCTGCCACCACCATCCACGATCCTAACACAGTACGAGCTTTTATTGTGCCCAACAGTGACTTCGTTACATCTGAAAAAATGGAAGAGTTTGAAAAGATGGCCTTCATGAGGTATAGAAAAGACACAGTGAGAGGAAAATTGGGAAATTGTTCACATGGTAAGAAAACATTTCCATTGATTGTGTGTATTGCATGAATTAACATTTCCGGTGAGCAGGGCATATCACTGCTAATATAGAACGGCATATCAGCTGTTATGTGGTAGATTTTTACAAGTTTTTAATATGTCAACAATTTGCTGACTCAAATTTACCTTGATTAAGAAAGACACGTACATTCTCCAGTAGCAGTTCTATAGACCAGTCCAGGAGAGTAACAACCTTGGGGCGGCGACTCACCATCCCCAGCATCAGCCACACCACCGCCAGGACGCCTGCCAGCGCCGCCCACACTGAGTCCGTCAGAGGATACAGGAAACCCCAGGGGTCAATTTCTGGCTCACCTTTCTTCGCCAGAATGGCTCGGTCATCGAAATAAAATGAATCAGTGAAGTCCACCACTCTGCTCCTACTCAGCTTGATGCCGAATGGACCCAGCGCTATGTCTGCCTCCTGAAAGCAGTGGAATGGCTCCGCTATCAACTTTAACTTCAGAGCATGAAGTTTAAAGCAGTCAAGATAGGGAAAAATTATCTTTTTAGTATTGTAACTGACACTACAGTGTATTTAAATAATCACGAATGCTTACATTTTGAACTACTTGGCCCACCATGCCTGTCCATGTGCCATTAGGACGTTCGGCTCCCCAAGATCCATCTTGGGGTGTTATTATGCTGTACCTGAAGATATAGAGAAAATGTTACGTCACCTCAATGACAAGAATTAGACCAATACTACTCTCAAGGTTTATGATTAAAAGAACATTTATCATTAATTCTCCTCACGTGAAGTTAAGCGTCCGAGACAACACTTGCATCACGTTTCCCATGGCTCCCGAGACTGTAAGCACACCGTCAGTACCTCGGGACACCGTTATATGTGGCGGCCAGTGTACTGCCGCTGCCACCACTGCCGGACTACTTGGAAACCTGTGGAGAACATAGCTGGGCGCGAAAACGAAAGAAAAAAAATCACAATAATTGATAAATCGATAATGATAACCTTATCAGCGATGATCGATAGTCGATTACTGCCAATATTTTTATCTCCGGGTACCGATGACCGATAAATCGATAAATCCAAATTTCACTACTATCGATAACGATATCTATATTCAAAGTAAAATAAGAGATAAATACAAATCTTCAATTTTATCTTTACCTCAAAAAAATAAATAGAAAATATTAGAAAAACTTTAAGTTCAATGTTTATCCTGCCTCTTCACTAATGAAAAGTTCAAATTGAATCTCCTCCCAGAGATGTTGACCAATTACAAGCTTATTTGTTTTCGTGGGAAAATAAACATATTATGAAAAGAACTGTAACTGATATCATTATCACGATAAATCATCACGTGGTGAAGAACATATTCTTTTCGATCCTTCGGTGATGTCCTTATGCCCGAGGCCTTGAGCTAAGACAACGATATTAGAAAGAAGTAAAGATAACACGCAAATAGAGACGTATATACACAAATGTGTTACCTGAAAGAGGCTGGATTCTGCGTCAGGTCCCACACCACCTCAGGGTCAGCCAGGACCTCTTGAAGCGACTGCATCATTTCCAGATCACCTCCAAGAAAAAGTTTAATGAAAGAAACATTAACACACATTACTCACGCACCTCTATAATGTTTAACCTAAGCTTACACCTCTTGGTTCTCCACATCAACAAACACACTGAGGAATTCATTAGAGAGAGTACAAAAGCGGACAGTCAAAACAATCAGCGTCTATCTCCTGCAATTATTCCATTCTGATTCCAATCTCCTCCTCCTCTCCCTAAAGAAAGCCATCATGGACACTACAGGAATATGTATTCTCTCTACACAGGTCCTCACCACCGCCAATCCGCCACTGTTAACTCAACCACTAAAGACAAGCTTTTAATCAAGAACCCTCTTCCTCGACCACCACCCGTCGTTACAGCACTCGCACATAACACATGGGTGCCTCACTAGACCTCCCATAGCCAGGTAATTGGAAATGTTCGTCAGTACTAGAAAAGAGGAGCATCATTCTTTAAAAAGGGCACTGGGAATTTTTCCACTTGCCGCTAATCAACGCTTCCATTTTTTGCGCTGCGATTCAGTATGCATGGGAGAGGCTCGGGCAATCCATCTTTTAGGTCCTCCTGCCAGACGAATGCAGTGAGAGAATTGTGCTTTGCTCACAACGCTACGCGAGGAGTTGAGGATTGAAGTGTCTTGCCAAGATTGATTTGTTCATTTTTTTACAAAATTTGTTTACTTTGTGCCACTACACTGGACAGAATGGCTCTCTGGTATGCTCGCCTCGCAGCCTAAACATTATCCTGCCAACAACAACTTGTCTTGCAATCTTAGCGGGTGACCTAATATTATTACTTACTATAATCCAGTCTTGTCGTGGCTACAATGATTCATAATTTTATGCCTGTGTGTGAAAAAAAGTGAAAAGTCTTGGTCACTTAACGTTTCGTTAGCAAACACACGAGATCTCCTCATACATTCTCTTAATGGATGTGCACACCACATACAAAACGAAACATTGGAAAAGCACACAGGGTTTATTGCAGGCAAGACACTTAAACATTGAAATATGAAGTTAGGAGAAAAACACTGAAGTGTAAAGATTGCCGTGATAACATACCAAGACGATTTAATGGATGGTCTACATCACGCACCTTTGCTTTCACAAAGAACACAACACTATCCATCACTTCTTGACTCAAAATCTATAATTTGAACGAACCATCCATATACGTTAGATTCTCGTGAAACACGCACGCACTCATTCACGCTCACACACACACACACACACACACACACACACACACACACACACACCCATTAATTTTATCCAACTAATGTGAGATGGTGGTGCCGTCATACAAGATCCTTTAAGATGTTAAATTCTGACAGCCGCGCTTCTTCCATCCTCCGTGAATGGAGTCTGGAAGTAGTAGTCGCTGTATCAAAAATGTTTTTAGTAAGGAGAGCTGCAGGAAACTTAGTCAACACATCCAGCATGGTAAACATTATAAACATGGGGTTCCTTGACATTTCCCCTATTCATTTTTTCTTTTTAATTATCTCGAAGACGACTGCTGTTAGCATGCTATGGGTGTGACTTACTAAACTATATTTTCAATATTTTTTTCAAGAAGCCCTGTTAAATAATCTTTTCTATTTTTTCTAATATTATGCCAAAATATTGACCTTTTATAAAAAAACTAAGGAAATAAAACAAATTCTATTTATATCGTCATTCATAAAATTACAATGAAATTTATCAAGGAATCTATAATACATTCCCACACGATAAGAATCTCAACAAGGATGCAGTGAAGAGCATGTACTTTATGCAAATTATAACAAAAATAACTAAGGAACTCGGTGTTATTTCTCTACAGCTCAAACATTGTGATGACACGTGTAACTTGGCGACGACACGCGTGAAATGTGTGTTGATTGATATCATCTTGCAAACCTTAGCAACAATGCCATCACTGGGAGATAATGATGAGCATCAAATGTTATAGAGAGGTGGAAAAAGTTTTTTTTTTTTGACAATTATGAAAGGGTAAATTTCACATTCTAGGGCTTCAAGACACGAGATCCGGTATCAACATCCACAGTGTTTGTCACATTTGGATATGACCCTGAGAATGGATAGCGTGCGTCCTTGGCGGGTATCATGGAAGAGTGTCTGCAGTGACAGGTCCGGGCCCAGCACAGCTCGAGCAAGAAGGCCACCAAAGCCACCAGATGCCCCGTGCCCAACACCACCACTGCGCCCTGACCAAGACCAACACCACCACGGATTAGTCACACTGATTGGTACCATTGCTACTAGTATAGTAGTGTTAGTAGTAGTAGTAGTAGTAGTAGTAGTAGTAGTAGTAGTAGTAGTAGACAAAAGTAATGATACCCGTTACAATGTACCCACAACTAAGCTTACTGTAAACATCGCTTCACAAGGTCACAAGGCAGCATGAGGCCGCTGCGTGGAGAATGCCTTACCCACAGGTTGGCGAGGGACAGCGGCGCTCTCACGAGTGTGATAGGCGGCGAGGAGCGGCAGGTGGTGATGGCGGGAATCTCGCTCAGCAGCCAGTGTCCGTACAAGCCAGACTCGATCAGAGAGCGGATCCTGCAAGGCAGTCGAGTTACCTGAGGGCGCCCCGCACCCTCGTCCTAGTGGTGTCTCACCCGTGCTTGTCTCCAACGTCTCTGCTTCACCACTCTCCACTTCTCATTTTGCTTTCATAATTAGGGATACTCGACTAATTCTAATAAATCTTATTGGGATATGCCACTATGTAGTCATTCCACAACCCCTCACTGGAAGCGACTGTGTGACTATAACAATAGGGATCAACAGTATGACTGCCAGTTATATAACTTCACCCCTACAGAGGTCCATAATGGCCGAGTACCACTATTATATCCTAACTACTACTCATTTCACGGAGAGTGAGTCATTGTTTTTCGCAAATATCTTTCAAACTAATGATTTGATCGGAATGGTACTTTGACACTGTGTACCAGACACCTTCCGCTAATTTTTGGTCATACTAAGCAATGCCAAATGATGTTAGTAAAAGCGTTTACTCTTGAGATATACGGTGTTGCCGAGCTTCGCCAACCTATCCATACGAACGTCTACAATCCCCCATCCCATTCCTCCCTACGTTCCTCTCTCCCGCTGCTTCCCCCCTCCTCCTCCCACTCTCCGTTCGATTGTGTACGTTAGTTCTGGCGACTCATGTGACTTCGGCTTTAAATGTCCAGAGTAAACGCTTTTACTAACACAATTTGGGAATGCTTAGTATGACCAAAAATTAGCGGAAGGTGTCTTGTACACAGTGTCAAAGTACCATTCCGATCAATTCATTAGTTTGAAAGATATTCGCGAAAAACAATGACTCACTCTCCGTGAAATGCGTAGTAAATACAAAGAAAAAGAATACGGGACGATAATATTCTCATTACTTGTAATAAGTAACACTTACAAACCTCTTCAACAAAAGGTATTCCTATTCATAATAATTCAATCAGACCGTCTTTTCAGAGACGACTAACTCCTCAGGAAGTCAATAGATCACGCAGGAATGCCACAGAACACCTGCCTTCAGATCTTTCAAAGATTTCTGATTGTGGAAGAGAAAACTCAGTAGTGTTCATGCCTCAAAAACTCAATTCCTCTATCTATCAACTCGACACAACCTTCCAGACAACTACACTGAATATCCTCGGCCTGTTCTTTACTCATAATCTAAACTGGAAACTTCACGTCACATCTAACCTCTTGCTAAAACAGCTATGAAGTTAGGCGTTCTGAGGCGTCTCCGCCAGTTTTCTCATCCCCCCCCCCTAAACTGCTAACTCTGTACAAGAAAATCATCCGCCCATGTATGGAGTACTCTTCGCTTGTATGGCGGAGTTTCTCTCACACATTTCTGTTAGATAGGGTGGAATCAAAAGTTTTTCGTCTTAACTCCCTTCCTCTGACTGACTCTCTCACCGCCGAAATGTTGCACCTCTTGCTATCTTCTACTGCTATTTCCATGCTAACTGCTCTACTGATTTTGCTAACTGCATACCTTCCCTCCTGCTGCCTCGCTGCACAAGGCTTTCTTCTTCCTCTCACCCCAATTATGTCCCCCTCCCTAATGCAAGAGTTAACTCTCAATCATTCATATCTTTAACTGATAAACTCTGGAACTCCTTACCTGTGTCTGTATTTCCAATTTCCAATGACTTGTCTTCCTTTAAGAGGGGGTCTCAAGACATTTATCCCTATCTTTTAGCTAAATGTATCGGATCTCTATGGATACTAGCCATTAAGTGAGCCTTTTTTACTTTTTTTTTTTCATTTTTGTCCTCGGCCAGTCTTGTATAAAAAAAAAAAGACCGCACAATCAATGTGTTATGTCAGACACATGGCATATCTAACTACAATCAGGTTGTTAGTGCTGAGTCAATAAGGATCTTCAAAAAGAAGCTTACATAAATTTATGGTTGGTGATGATAAGCAGAGACAGTTATGTTTCACAGAGGGACTGACACGTGTAGGTCTGATGGCTTTTTGCAGCTTCTCTTACCTTCGTAAGTTCTTATGAAATAAAACAAACTTAGAATTTCTTTCTATTCTTTTTCTTTGAATTACTTACTAACCATATTCCCCATACATGGTGACTTCATGCATAGTGTGTATGTCTGACTACCTGTGTGTTATGGCTGGAACGATGGGGCTGCCCTTCTGGCCAATCATGCAGTATGTGGAGGTGAAAAAGGTTTGTCTCGCCTTGTAGAAGTCACATCTCCCTGCAGAATTATACGGTGTATAATTACTGAGAGTTTTTCTTTCACTGATTGTATTTACATCCATAAACAAGGTTACTTTTTAATGAAAATTTTTTCATTCGTTCTCTCATATGCTTTGATAATATAAACCCCCTAATCATTGACGTTTTTCAGCAGGTATTGTTAGTCACTTCACTATAAAGCAGGTACAGGTAATTGGGTAGCTACACGTTACGACCATTCAGCCTTTTCTCTCCTCTGTCCCGATAGCGTCATATTTAGACTAGACTGTGCAACTTTATTTAATTTACCTGATAGGAAGATACCTTCAATAAGTACACAGTGTACACTTATATACCAATATCTACAGTTGCTTACCTGTTTGAGTGAAGAGGTTAGCCATGTGGAGATCGCCAGAGAGACTGGTGGAGATGACGACGTGCCGGTGGCGGCGGACCACGGTGTTCCAGCGCGGCAGGGAAGGTGCTGGCGTGTTGATACTTCACGCGACCCTTAAACTGAAGCTCATGGAGTTCCCGCAGCTCACCAGTCTTCATTTTCTGCGAACGAAAACAATCAGTCTCCGTACGCAGAACAGTTAGTTATAAGTAATCTAAACAAGGTATCCAAGACTCTCATCCTTATGTCACACAGTGGTATCATAATATATTACTACTACTACTACTACTACTATTACTACTACGACGACGACGACAACGACGACTTGCTTGAAAGTGTTCTGATCAATCAATGAATCGATCAATTCATGATAATACTACGGTTATAAATTTTATCTGACTAAAAACTTCAAAGCGTCTAACTAAACAAGGATGGATCAATGAAACATTACGGAGATGGTGTCCGTGACAATGGTGTTTGGTTTCATTATAATAGTGATAGTGGGGTCGTCGATCAGGTCCCTGAGAGTCTGGATGGGTTGCGGTATGTGCCGCACCGCCAGCAGGGAAGTGAGGTTGCCCGAGTAGCCCCAATACACCACGGCAGCCCCCACCATCCACGACCCCAGCACAGTTCGAACTTTCAACGAGCCCAGCATCAATGAATCCTTTACGTCTGGCCAACCGGTAGGTTTTGAAGGGCGGGCACAATGGACCACACGAGAGGCAGAGGCAAATTAGGGAACACGTTACAAATGACGCTATTATTGTACATTCAATAATGCATAATACGAGTGATGTATTCTATATAGCTGATACATAAAAGACAAATTTCAGAATATGAACAATCTTCTAACTTAAGTTTACCTTGATTGAGAAAAACACGCATATTCTCCAGTAGCAGTTCTATAGACCAGTCCAGGAGAGTAACAACCTTGGGGCGACGACTGACTATCCCCAGCATCAAGCACACCACCGCCAGGACGCCTGCTAGCGCCGCCCACACCGAGTCCGTTAGAGGATACAGGAAACCCCAGGGGTCAATTTCTGGCTCACCTTTCTTCGCCAGAATGGCTCGGTCATCGAAGTAAAGTGATTCAGTGAAGTCCACCACTCTGCTCCTACTCAGCTTGATGCCGAATGGACCCAGCGCTATGTCTGCCTTCTGCAAACAAGGAATTGTCTTGGTCATTAATGTTTAATTGTAGATGGTCGAGAGAATATGGTGTAAATATGCGAAGATAAATTCAAATACGTTCTTATAGTGTAAATAGTTCAATATATTAGATGGATAGATTCTTTTCAGTCGGTGCTTGCCACAGTACGCCGAATACTTATAAATACTCGCCTTCTCCACTACTTGGCCCACCATCCCCGTCCAGGAGCCATTAGGTCGTTCTGATCCCCACGATTGATCTTCAGGTGTTATGACGCTGTACCTTGACACAGGTGAGAAATGGCACATTAGTGTCCACTCATGAAGCTCACCATCAGACATGTCAATAATAAATTCGGTGCTTTTCTTTCAGTGTTTCTAATAAATAAAACACTTATGAATTTTCCTCACGTGAAATTAAGCGTCTGCGAGAGCACTTGCATCACGTTGCCCATGGCTAAAGAGAGCGTTAGGACACCATCGGTCCCGGGGGTTACCATTATGTGTGGCGGCCAGTGAACCGCCGATGCCACCACCAACGGACTAATTGGGAACCTGTGAAGGAGGTGTTCATCTCGAACTGCCACAAAGTAATAATCATCACATGCAGCTAGAAGAACAAGAGAGTATCTTTATAGTATAGACAACAATACACAGTGGTTTGTTACCTGAAGGAGGCTGGATTCAGCTTTAAGCCTTGCAGCACCTCAGGGTCATCCAGGATCTCTTGCAGCGACTGCACCATTCTGTGTTCCCTGCAGGAAAAGCATTATGAGAAACCACAACAGCAATGTGTCGAGCAAAGCGCAACAGAGCGTGACTAGAAAACAATGGACGATGGTGTACGTATATACATGCACAGTCCCATCGTGGGAAACATAAGAGCAAGGTAAAATGAATACGAGAAAGTAGGTTCAGCAGCCCCCACCCACCCCACACCGCGCACCTCCACCGTGACGTCATAGTAAATCCAGAAGTGGAGAGATAGAAAATGTAATCTTTACAGAAAACCATCTATATATATGGTAAACTTTAAAATTATATCACGATGTTCACAGCTAATACTGAAATTGCTCAGTATCTCTTTCTTATCCTCAAATTATCAGTATCTGAGATATGACCGCCAGAGAAGTTAAAATTTTTTTCCATGCTATCACATTAGATAGATTATATTAATATGTCGAGTTATTAGATGGGATGACATTTCAATTTACATGTTGATCAGGTAGATGAGGAAGATAACATACTGTTGATACACAAGAACTAGCTGAATCGAAACCCAGTAGTGATGACACATGAAAGCATCACATGGTTTTTATTATATCACATTTTGGATCTGCGTGTATGTTTTCATCTCTCCTCAAGTGTGGCTTTTACATGTAGACCTTTATCTCCACCAAGCTATGTTATGTGTTAGCCGGAGTTCTTTAGTCTGTTTATTTGCAAAATACCTCTAAGAATTATGACCAGAATTGAATTAAAATTTCAGGAAACGTTGCTAATAAACAATCAAGTAATCGAGATTTCTATATGGATCCAGGAATTATCAAAGGATTTTGTTTTCATTGGGAGATAGGGTCATCTTTATATGTGTACTTATGAAAGAATATATGCTGGGTGGAAATCACAGTATGTGTGAATCCAAACATTTTGCCAGAATACTGTGCTATCTAAGTGCTGTTCTAGCTACATAATTTACATGTATATCAGTGTTATCCCTTACCCAGCTCACAATGACCATATGGATTGATAGATAGATAAAGATGCATAACTGCCTAGATTAAGTGATCCAGCCTTATTAAGAGAGAGAGAGAGAGAGCTCAACACACTGGTGTGTGTCAGAGTGACTGACAGCAGCCATCTCTCAGAACCTGCTCTCTAGATTTACTCTGACGTCATCATCCCCTTGCGTGGTGGAGACGTATACTGGCTCTCCCTCACCCCCCCCATGAAATTACCTTCTCCTATTCATTTTACCTTGCATAAGAGAAGGGTATGTTTAATGTACGTACAATAATCCATCCAGCGTAACATAACTGGCAACTCATATCAGTAAGCCTAGGGCCCTAGATCCTAGTGTCACCAGCATATGATCTTTTTTTTATTTATTTACTTGTAGATCATCAATTTTATGCGCACTTTACATTTAATTATTGTTAGTGAAAATGTACGCGAAGAATGCATTTATCATTTCGTTTCTTGGAGTGATTGGTTTGAAAGGCCTACTAACTTTAGCCTTGACTACCGTGGTGAAGCAGACGGGGTTGTTCTCATCTACTACACGTCCATGGATAGGGCTGGAGACGGGAAAGGGAAGAGAAACTCGAATAATATGGCTACGGGAGCGTAGTAGAAACACCTCCTGTTCAGCAACAGATGAATCTGTTCTCACTCTTCACAATTTTCAATGGTATGGAGTTGCTGGCCAAGAGAACCAGCCACACCACGTGAGTCATAATAGGATATCCGTATAAGTCACAGCAACATACGTCGGCCAAGCGCGACCGGGCCAATAAACTTCAATCTATTAGGGGAGCACTCCTCATCCGTGTTGGTGAATTAAGAACCAAGAAGGGCTGGTGACGATAGGCGTTTGTCGCACAGATGACAGTGGGCGTAAGGCAAGGAGGCCAATACGCCTATCCAAAGGGACTCTTGCATAAAAGCACTACGTCAAAAAATCACCACAAGAAACAAAAGAAAACAGAAATAGAATGGTATAGACAGCGCTTACCGAAATCAGGAGCGTGTGAGCTAGAAGGAGAGTGTGTGCTGAGTGACTCCTTTGCTATGAGCCTTGGTTGGGATTGTGACATGTCAGTACCGATCGAAGCAATTAGGGACTGGCTCGGAGCTTCGATCGAGGCAGAAAAAAAACTTACTTGTCTTACTCACATTCATTTACTGTTTCAAGATAATCATGCGCTATTCAGTAAGAGCATACAAACACCTGACAGCTTGAATTTTCCATCTGTGATAATATGAATGGTACGCAATTTGAGGCACGGCGACGATGTTTGTAGAAATAGAAATGT
>NC_059294.1:24904471-24919471 GCF_017591435.1 Portunus trituberculatus
TGCATCCAGTGGTCGTACAGCCCTGCCTCCACCACGGCGCGCGCCCTGTAAATGCAAACATCATTATTATTCGTGCACTAAACATCATGGAGAGGAAGCACTCGCAGGATCGACATAATTATCATTCCATGAGTAAGCAAACGTCTTTTCTCGAATTTATCTGCCGTGTTAAGGCGGCGTCACACTACCACTTTTTCCGTCGTATCAGGCGATTTACGTCGTTTTTTTACTCTTCTGTCAACTCTTTCCGTCGTCTTGAGTCAGACGGAACGCATCGTTTTCGTCTAGCGCCAATCTTTAGTCAAAATAAAAACTATGGTTTCTAATCAACACTTTTATTTTTTTTTTTTTTTTTTTTTTTTTGTTAAACGGAAGAATGCTATTATCATGACAAGAAATTTAAATGAGTTGATGAATATATATTTGTATACATATTTTTTTTTCTTCTAGCCTAGCAATGAAAAGTTCCTCAGTTGTTTGTGTACATTTCCAGGGGAGTGCGAATGTGCGACGCTTTTGAATATTTCCAAGGCAACTTCCAAGTAGCTGGCCAAGATGAGCAGTGGACAAAACACACTGACGAATTTCTCATAGAGAGCATTAGAGGTCACCGTTGCCTTTGGGATCACAGAACAGCTGATTACATTATAAGGTGCAAAAAAGCCGCGGCTTGCTGGGATGAATGAGGAGCCATGTTTGTTTACAATCGACAAGCGCGGCAAAGGCGGAAGCAAGCTTGTGTGTGACGGCCACCGTCTGCAAAAGTTGACAGTCGTCAGAAAATTGACAGAAAAAGAAGAAGGAAAAGTGCTAGTGTGACGCCGCCTTAAGGTTTGTATGTGCAACTCCTCCACTGGCATCACGGCTCTACTCTCTCCCTCCTTCCCTCCCTCGCTCTCTCTCTCTCTCTCCGTCCCCACCTGTAGTTGATGGTTTTCATGAGAGGGCTTTTCTTCTGTGTGATCATACAGTGGCTGTTGGTGGTAAAAAGTCCCTTCGACTTGTAGAAATCGCATCTCTCTGAAAATTACCACTAAGTATTTATAATTTCGAAAATGCTTCACTTTCCCTCCTCATTCCATTTCATGCAGCCTTAATGCACTACTCACCTTATTTCTAACTTCTTATTACTACTGTTTGTAATCGGTATCATCACTGTGTTACTTACCTCAGTGTGTGTGTGTGTGTGTGTGTGTGTGTGTGTGTGTGTGTGTGTGTGTGTGTGTGTGTGTGTGTGAGTTAGTGTGCGTATAATACTTGTCTTTTGGAAGTAAGAGGCAATCTCCATGTCGTGGGTGAGCGTGGTGTACAGACTGGACTCCCCGCCGTACCGCATTTTGGCCACAGGGAATAACGGGTGGTATTTCAGACGATCTACGTTCCTAAGGTCATACATCTCTCGCAGCTCCCCGTCCTCCATTCTCTACGAGATAAAGATCCGAGACTAGCAGCTCGTTGTCACCAGACATTAGATTATTGTAGTTGCTTTTCTATGATCATATTTTTTATGCATGACTGCTATAAAGCATGCTTACTGAAATAGTATCTATGATGAGTGTATTCGCACTGATGTATAGAGTGACACCAGGGTTGTCGAGCAGATCCCTGAGTGTCTGGATAGGCTGAGGGATGTGCCGCACCGCCAGCAGGGAGGTGAGGTTGCCCGTGTAGCTCCAGAACACCACAGCCGCCATCACAATCCACGACCCCAGCACAGTCTGTCCAGCTCGCCCATACGCAGCCTTCCACGCTATTCCTGAAAGTTAGTAATAGTAAAACACTTATGTTTCATATTTTCAGCGAGCCTGACAGACACCATTTGATGATGACTGTAGTTTTGTTCTTATAGTTTATGTAATATTGGTCACTTCATACATCTGTTTACAGGAGTTCATTACATTTGTAGTGCCGCTGAAGTATACGATATCCAACCCACCTTGGTTAAAGAAAGCTCGCACGTGTTGCAGAAATACGCCTCCGACCCATCCCAAGACGCTAACGTACCGTGGGCGTCGACCAACTAGAGTGGTGGTCAGCCAAGCCATCATAAGTGCTGCCGCCACCGCACCCCACACGGTCTCGGTCAGCGGAAACAAGAAACCCCAAGGGTCGATCTCTGGCGGGCCTTTCCTTGACAGTAGCGTGTAGTCCCCCATAAGGAAAGATAAGGTGTAGTCGATGACCTCGGCTCTGCTCACCGTCACGCCGAACGGACCCAAGGCGAGGTCGGCTTCCTGTACACAAGATATTACCATGTGTTGTATTTTCCTTGAAGCAAATATGGGAAATGAGATTGATATATGTGAATATTATATTAGTTTACTTGGTATGGTTATGTAGTATGAAATAGGATTTCAGTTTTCACTGTGGTAAAGAAGTAGTGAAATAGATAATACGTACGCACAACGCCTTTAACAATACCTTGTTTACGGAATACATGTCAGCGAAAATTATAAAGGGGTCACCACCACTACTTCCCTCTTACCTTGCGAATTAATTGGCCTACCATGCCTGTCCAGCTGCCATTGGGACGCCGGGAGCCCCATCCTCCATCCTCAGGTATCACTATATTGTACCTACACAGATATGAAACGATACGGTCACAACCTACATTGGACACATAAAAAACTTTGCCACCGACGAAGTGTCAATTGATTTCATGATATACTCAGATGGCGAGGGAAAATACTGGACGTTTCTCTCACGTAAAGTTCAGCGTTTGGGCCAACACCTGCAAGACGTTGCCCATGGCGCCCGTGACGACGATGCGGTTGTCGGTACCGCGGGTCATGACCACATGGGGCGACCACTCCACCGCTCCCACCGTCACCAGTGGGCGGCGAGGAAATCTGCAATTAACATTACTGATACGACACACCTCACCCTCCCACCGAACTATTTTTGCCGGAATAGTGTAAACCTACCCTGACTCTCAACCTCTGGAACTCAGCCACTTTCTGTCTTCTTTTTCTGTCCCTACAACTTACATTTTATCAGGAGAGAAGTATCGAGACACATCCAGAACTCCCTTCGTAAAGCTGTCTTACCACAGTGACCTGTGGCGCATGTGATTGTTTGTGTGAGGAGAGTAAAATGCGCACCGCTATCTTTTGTCCTCAGCTCGTTAAGACAAGCAATTAAAGGTGCATCACCTGAAGAAAGCCGGGTTCTCCGTCAGGCCACGCACCACCTTTGGGTCTTGGAGCACCTCTCGCAGAGACGGTTCCATCCTGAAACCCATGTGGCATCGACAGTAACGATAACAATAGCAACAACAGCAACAACAACAACAACAACAACAACAACAACAACAACAACAACAATAACAATAATAATCATCATTATTATCCTTACTACTACTACTACTACTACTACTACTACTACTACTACTACTACTACTACAACTACTACTACTACTACTATTATCATAATTATTTTACTACCATTATCATCACCGTCATTATTACGAGTATCATCACCACCACCAACTTTACTTATATTATTACATATCATTAAGATCGTTGTCACCATCAGGGCCCCTGTCATCATCAGAACCTACCTGTGCTCTGGGTGTACACGCAAGACCTTGGAGGAACCCACCTCCACCTGCTACTGCTCAAGACTGTCGATTCAACACGCAGCTGCACGGCTCAGCTTCATTTACTTCATTTAATACATGTGAGGGACATTCCTGTAAGCTTACAGTCCCCTTTGTTATTGGCTGGCGTGCCTTGGATGTGACAGGGGGGAGGAGTAATGTCTGTATCAGAAGAATATACAAACCTGACCTTTGCATAAATCTTGGTTGTCAAGTAATATGCAAAGGTTAAATGACATGAGGCGGAAGTCTTGTTTCGAGCTGTACGAGCCACACCAGTAATATAGTCTCTTATGTCTGCTTATATAGTGATGTACTTGCAGGCGATCCTTTACGTTGTTGTCCTGTGCTTAGTGCAGCTGACTGCTAAGTCACGCATATTTTTAGGTGGAAGGGTAATAAAGGCCACTATGTCTACAGCAGAGAAATTAAAACATTGTATCCGATAGCCGATTTGGTTTTCGGTTCTTGAGTTTTTATTTCAGCAGCAGTAGCAGCCACGCAGCTTTGTCACTTGATGGCGCAACAGGCTCTGCAACTGTTCTGACATAGCAATATTTGTTTATGAAGACCCGTTCTCGAATATCAGAATCGTAGTCACCTCTCATGGGTCAACATTTAATTTAGTTGCCACTGAGAATTCACGCGCTCCAGCTATGATGTTTATTACATGCTGTCACCGTAATGGCTTTTATTTTCGTCTCATTGCATCCACTTATTAGGTCCAGGCTCGCTAGACCCTGGATATGACAACTAAACAAAGTGGTCAACTAAAAGCCACACAAAGATGCTGATCGCATTTGCTTTGGAATAAAAACTGTGTGCCAAGTGCACCTTGCTGTAGTGTTGCCAGAACTGCATGGGACGCATATTTTGCATATATGAACTTATTCATTACACAGTATAAGTAAATTAATGTTTATTTAGGTTTTTGTAAGGATTGTGGGACAAGGTGTGTTCAGTGATATTTTTGTAGAATAAGATTATGACCAGTGCAACACACACACACTCACACACACACACCCGGTAGCTCAGTGGTTAGAGCGCTGGCTTCACAAGCCAGAGGACCGGGTTTCGATTCCCCGGCCGGGTGGAGATATTTGGGTGTGTCTCCTTTCACGTGTAGCCCCTGTTCACCTAGCAGTGAGTAGGTACGGGATGTAAATCGAGGAGTTGTGACCTTGTTGTCCCGGTGTGTGGTGTGTGCCTGGTCTCAGGCCTATCCGAAGATCGGAAATAATGAGCTTTGAGCTCGTTCCGTATAGGGTAACGTCTGGCTGTCTCGTCAGAGACTGCAGCAGATCAAACAGTGAAACAAACAGTGAAACACACACACACAAGGGCAATTTGAACAATTTGACTAAATAAAAAGATCCAACAAATCTGAAAAAAGGAAAGAGAGGAAGTAGAGCCGTACAAGAGAAGGGAAGGAGGGATTCTATGTGAGGTAGGAGAGGCTGCTGAGGTGAGAGTCACCTGCGTCGCTTGAAGGAAAGGAGTGCAAACGAGCAAGGAATAGATTGAGGGAAACGTGTTAAATGAAAGACAATAGTGAGATACATATTACTTTCCTACGAGTTATTATACTTTTTTAATCTTATTTCACTTGTCTTTATAGTTCCTCATCACAATATACTGTGTCCTTGCTAATATACATCAAAGGATAGATTTTTATTTCATTATCTTTCATCTGACTATTCTTTATCAACTGAATTGTTTTTTATCTCTCTTTTCTTCTTCTTCGAGAAGGGACTCCATTTCTCATTCTAAAAGCTGACTTACAATTTCTATTCAATTTTTTCCACTACATTTATTTTATTTCTATCTATGTCTTAAACTATAGTATTAGTATACAGCACAGCCACAGCACTACCTAACCCTCCCCTACATGTAGAATCAATAAGTCATGCACAATGTGTGAGCGTGCGATGATGTCTGAAATATTGATATGGGAACACGCCTTGTCAGATCCAGGGTAGACTGTATGTCAAGGAAAAGAGAGCTGCCAATACGTTAATTAGCTTAATTACTTGCTAACCTTTTCCCTTGAGATTTATAAGAAGACAGTTTTGGAGAGGGATGCGAGCTCACGAGCGCCCCCTCCCTCCACATACACACAAACACACACCTCGTAGTGTAGTGGTTAGCACACTCGGCTCACAACCGAGAGGGTCTGGGTTCGAGTCCCGGGAAGCGATGAGGCAAATGGGCAAGCCTCTTAATGTGTTGACCCTGTTCACCTAGCAGTAAATAGGTACGGGATGTAACTCGAGGGGTTGTGGCCTCGCTTTCCCGGTGTGTGGAGTGTGTTGTGGTCTCAGTCCTACCCGAAAATCGGTCTATGAGCTCTGAGCTCGCTCCGTAATGGGGAAGGCTGGCTGAATGACCAGCAGACGAGCGTGGTGAATTACACACACACACACACACACACACACACACACACACATGAACGTACACAAGTTTTGGTTGCCATATACAAATATAGAGCATTCTAAAGACAACTCTCTTCCTTCTCACAGAACGGCATGCACTACCTACACATACATTCTTCATGAAAAAAGAAAAAATAATGACTCCTATCATCATCCTGGAGTCACCTTTTGGCTATTATCTATTCAGCTCGCTTAGGGAGTGGCATCTCAGTGGGTCTTTTTTTCTAATCGCCATTTTGTTGCCCTTGTTCGTTTTTCCCTCCTACATAAAAGAAAAAAATCAGATATCTGTGTAAGTAAAACAACTGTTTATTTTTCTTCGGTGTCTTCGAGAACCCAGCATAATTCAGGTGTCCACTGTATGTCTACATAAGCAATATCATATCTCGGTAACGCCGTTGTTTAGTCAGCGAAACAAAGATGAAGTCTTGGTCTCCAAGGTGTGTGCGATGTTTACTATCTTGTTACTGACAAGTCACGAACCAAGAAAAAATTTTCTCTACAAGTAAATTCCACAAAAGACGCTCCTTAAAACTGGCTGGGCTGACTGAGGGTTAGATCATGAATTATCTAATTGTCTCAAAGTTGAATATTTATTTTATAATCAAACTTATGCTATGAATTTGAAATACATAAAATTACATCTGCAGATGTACTAAGATTTATATTCTTTCGCGTTTGTATTTACTCTTCAATATTCACAGTTGTGAATGCAGATCCTTAATGATACGTGTTTCTTCCCCTGTACTGAAACCTCGCCATCTTACTGCAACACTCTCGTTGGTATTCAATTCTTTCGCATCATATCAGTATTTAAATAAATTATTGTATCTTAAATTCCATGAACTGAATGTACACAATGGTGATAATAATTAACATCAACAGTGTTAGCCGCTGGGTAGAACTAATATCTAGTCACCAAGGCAAAACAACGATTTGCTCAGACATTTACTTGTAGCCTTAAAAGGGAACATATTGCTGCTGAGAAAAGAACATTAAAGTAAGCATGAAGTAATGTGATACGATTTGACCCCGAACACTGCTAGTGGACACGTTGAACTACACAGCTTCTTTAAGGTTTGCTGGTTGGATTTGGGGGAACGTTCAGCTCCAGACAGAAGACATTCGTTGCCAACATCAGTCCTGTCCCAAGCACTACGAACAATCCCTGCAGAAGTAAGGAACACACTGTAATCAAGCAGCGGTAAATTTTGGAGCTTATAGAGATGTTTCATAGGCTTTCACTCGGGAACTAGATCACCGAAGACGCACGATACAATAAAAGATTAAGTAAAGCATTTGTAAAACAAACAAGAAATCACAGAAAATTCAAAACATACTTACCAACATATCGGTAACAATAAGAATCATATGTACCATAAATAAACACATGGAGAGATTAGAAGCCTTGAAATGTGGTACTGCCGAAGACCTTTGAAAATATCTTGAATTGAGACGAAAACAAACGAAAAGATAAGGAGAAAGGACATTGGAAGAGAACCTTTACTAAAAGTGAGAATAAAACAGGTGAGATTTATAGGACATGTAGTGAGAAAAGAAAAGATTGAGAACTTAACTTTTTACACGAAAAATCTCAGGTAGAAGAGCAATGAATGAAATATCAAGGCCAGTGAAAAGGCTGGGCATCTGCTACAAATGACCAGAGAGAGAGAGAGACGAGGTGGCCTTCTGTAGTTGTCAACGTCTAATATAGTAACACGACAGATCGGTAAAGTAAGAGATGTGTTAAGGGCTTGATCAGTAAGACTTTCCTAAAGGGTTTGTATTAAAGTGAGTGGCGCCATGATTTACCAGCAAGCGCCGTAAATACCTTGATTGATATGGCTCATGTTAAACTAATTCATGTGTCGAACTCACGTATCACGCTTTACGTAGACCAACAAAATATTGACTGTGGCTGAGACGAGCGAGTTACCCAGAGGTTGGCGAGGGACAGCGGCTCCCTCACCAAGATGATGGAAGGCGAGTAGCGGCAGTTACTGTGGTATGCAAGGAGTTCGTTGTACATCCAGTGCTCAAACAATCCGGATTCCACGATCACCTTTATCCTGCCAGCACCATCAACAAAATATCAGCGTTTGTTTTCCTATTCTTTTGTTACTAAACGATCAAAACAGTCACGTAGACATCAATAGTCATACATCTAGAACCTTTGCCATAAGTACGAACCTGTAGTCGATGGCTGGCAACAACGGATTGCCCTTTTCCATGATTAAATGGGTCCCAGTAGAGAATATCCTCTGTCTTGACTTGTATAAGTCACACGTTTCTGAAGTTATAACGAACAGCACATTAACATGACTTCTTAGCGAAGTCCCATAGACTACACAATATGTATTTTGTAGTCTATGGGTATCCTTTCACTGTTGAGTACACATTTAGAACACAGGCACTGAAACACACAGGATTTTCTCGTCTCTCCTTGCTCTCACTTGTTTTAATGAAGTTGTCGGCCATCAGGAGATCCAGAGAAAAGGCAGCATCTACGATGGAGTAGCTGCCATGACGTACGTACTTTTCAATCATTGAGTGTAAGTCTGTAGTCTCGTAAATCACACGACCCACTTTATCCAGCTCGTGTAGCTCTCGCAACTCTCCTGATTCAATTTTCTGCATAAAACAATACAAAAGCGCAAAGAATTAGCTTAGCTTCCCTACCCTAGATAAGGGGAATCTCAGCCTGTTATATTCTAATGATTTAGAGCATATAAGCAGACAATATACGGAACAACTCCTCAACATATTGGAATGCGAATCATGAAACACACACACACACACACACACACACACACACACACACACACACACACACACTCAAAATAGCTAAAGGTTTGCCTCTAAATAAGTCTGGTAGTAAATCAGAAATAAATAGCTATAATACCCTCATTTAGTAAAGTTTTTGAAAAAGCTTTTGCACATAGACTGATTAATTTTCCCGAAAATAATAATTTGGTATCAACTTACCAATTGGTTTCAGGAAAACTCTTCTACACAATCAGCTCTTTTACATTTTGTTTCAAAGATTTATTCTGAATTGGACAAGAAGTTACATGTTGCTAGTGCGGATTTGGATGTCTCGAAAGCTTTTGACTCTTTGCTCGCTAAATTGAATAATATTGGTTTAAGGGGACCAGTTTATGATCTACTTAAAAGTTATTTAAGTGAGCTCAAGCAATTTGTATTTTGCAACAATGTTTATTCAAATTATAAATTCATTAAACATGGTGTACACCAAGGTTCAATCCTTAGCCACATTTTGTTCCTGAATTATATCAATGACATGACAAATTCTTGTGGTGTTCATTTTACAATGTTTGCAGATGACACAAACTTTATTATAACTGACGGTGACCTTCATGTTCTTCATTCTAAGTTGTCCCAGGAGTTGGGTAAAGTAAGCAATTGGATGAAGCTAATATGTTAAAACTTAATGTTAATAAAACTCATGTAATGCTTTTCAAAACAGGTTTTTAGTGCATGAATTGGTCCCATTAAGACTGGATCAGCACGTTGTTCTTCAAGTAAAATTAACAAATTTTCTAGGCGTTTGTATAGATGAAAACTTAAACTGGAAAACATTTACAATTTCACTACAATATTATTAAAAATGCTGGAATCCTCTATCGAATTAGACATAAACTTATAATTACATTCATAAATATTTTCTTTTACTAGATATATTTAGGTCTCTGAAGTAAAATGAAGGAAGGACTCTTTAAGGTGCAGGACATCTTCATGTTACAAGAGTAACATCTGAATTTAACACAACTCTTCCATAATTCAATATTGTGTCTGGGTCTTAACTCTCTTCCAATCTCTATAAAAGGTATAGTTGATTCCATGACTGTTAATAGCTTTAAGTACAAGGTTAAAAACACCTGTATTATTTACAGTCGCTTTAATAAAAACCTCATTATTACGCAATGTAATAATGACATTTTTGCGGTATTTTTGCATGTATGTATCTATGAATTCTACACAATTATGTTTTTTTTTTTTTTTCGTATAAGAATGACTAATTTCTAGTTTCTATATTTTGTTCAGTATTCTGTACCGTAGCTAGCTAGGATATTCATTATTACTTCCGCTTTACAGGTTTGCTAATGAGATTTATCTCTGCAAGCACACACACACACACACACACACACACACACACACACACACACACACACACACACACGGCCCAGTAGCTCAGTGGTTAGAGCGCTGGCTTCACAAGCCAGAGGACCGGGGTTCGATTCCCCGGCCGGGTGGAGATATTTGGGTGTGTCTCCTTTCACGTGTAGCCCCTGTTCACCTAGCAGTGAGTAGGTACGGGATGTAAATCGAGGAGTTGTGACCTTGTTGTCCCGGTGTGTGGTGTATGCCTGGTCTCAGACCTATCCCAAGATCGGAAATAATGAGCTCTGAGCTCTTTCCGTAGGGTAACGTTTGGCTGTCTCGTCAGAGACTGCAGCAGATCAAACAGTGAAACACACACACACACACACATGTAGTGTAGTGGCTAGCACGCTCGACTCACAATCGAGAGGGCCGGATTCGAGTCCCGGGCGGCGAGGCAAATGGGCAAGCCTCTTAATGTGTGGCCCCTGTTCACCTAGCAGTAAATAGGTAAGGGATGTAACTCGAGGGGTTGTGGCCTCGCTTTCCCGGTGTGTGGAGTGTGTTATGTGGTCTCAGTCCTACCCGAAAATCGGTCTATGAGCTCTGAGCTCGCTCCGTAATGGGGGAGACTGGCTGGGTAACCAGGAGACGACCGAGGTGAATTACACACAGGTTTTGGGGATAGAGTGCGCGATCCGCAATTTTTAAATTTTTAAATCTTATCATAGAGAAATATTGTATTAAAAACACTACTTAGTCAGCGAATCATTAAGAATTAGTCAGGAGAATTATTCACTACCTCACAGCTCACCGATATAGCTTCCGCAAAGTGTGTCATAGGAACCGTGATGACAGTCACAGAAGGATCGTCGAGCAGGTTTCTAATAGTCTGGATGGGTTGTGGAATGTATCTCACCGCCAGCAGGGAGGTGAGAGTGCCAGTGTAGCTCCAGAACACCACGGCCGCCACCACCACCCAAGACCCCAATATTATCAGCCCGCCTTCTCCATCCACAGTGCCCGTCAGACCTTCAAAATTCATAACCATCAACATAATAAAGAAGAGATGCAACAATTTGCAGGGTTGACCCCTTCCCCCCCACTAAGATGCTGCGGCAGGGTCGCGAGATAATATGGTTTAACCATTGCGAGTAGACCTTGTCCTGCAACGGATTTATAGGTTAGTTAGGTTATAGTTAGTGCCTCTGATGGTAACGATGATAAATCTCAAGAATATGAATGTATATGGCGACATGGCAAAACACATAGGCATAACAAAGAGAGTAGAGTGGCAGAGCTCCGTCACTGTCTGTTTTAATACATAACACTGTCCTAAGAGTACTCAACTTTCAGTAGGACTCTTTCCATCATACTTATTTTCTAAATCTTTCCGCCTTCCTCGCCCACGTTAACCCACCTTGGTTAAGGAAGACCCTCACGTTCTGCAGAAACACCTCCCCAGCCCATCTCAGGGAAACAGAGCCGCCGGATCGGCGCCCCACCAACAGTGTGGTCAGCCACACCACCACGAGGGCCGCCGCCACCGCACCCCACACTGTACCCGTCAGAGGGAATAGGAAGCCCCACGGGTTGATTTCAGGGATGCCCTTTCTGGATAGAATCGATCGAGCATTGAGAGAAATAAATGCCGAAAAGTCCACAGCTTTTGTTCTGCTGTAGATCATTCCAAATGGGCCAAGAGCGAGATCGACTTCCTGTTTACGAGAAATTGAAAGTAAAAAATAAAAATACTAATGTACTAAAGTTTCTTATTAAAACTTTTCTTATCATAAAAAGCATATAGTTCATTCTTTAGGATTATCTCAGGATTTAGAAAAAAAATCAAAACCAAATGATGAGGCTGAAACTATAAAAAAATCTAAGTGATTTGCATAAATGCCGAAAAGATCAATCTTGAGAGTGACGACGCTGAATTAGACATCGCCATCTTAATGCACAGTCGTATGTATAGCTTCCAGCATTTCATTCGGACAGGCACACATCCTCTCACCTGGCGGACCACTTGGCCTATCATGCCAGTCCAGGAACCATTGGGCAGCTGGGAACCCCAAACAGCATCTGGTGGCGACACCACCTTGCACCTGTACACACAGTAAAGACATCATCAATTACTCACATTTCATTTTTAAATATTCAAAAGAAAAACAATTGTACCTGTAAACATTTCTTACGTGAAGTTGAGTGTTTGAGCAATAACAGCAAGTATGGCCCCCACGGGTCCTGACACCTTTTGGCAACCTTCGCCTCCCGGAGCCACGATAACATACGGCCGCCAGTGTTCCACCGTCACCGTGACTACTGCCCCTTTGGGAAACCTGTCGCAGGGTAGCTGAGTCATTGACTTCGGTAGTAAATATGTTAACCTACACTCACACACAGCAACAGTACCAGTACATGTGAGTACACCTTTCCGTCTACATATGGCATTTGACTTCTGTACCAGCTTCTGACTTGCCTCACCTTCCGACAGACACATAACGAGTAAAGAACATAACAAAGCGAAATATATTAATCCATCTAAATTGTAGACAACCACGTCTGTATTTACTATAAAATCAAATGGTAAAATAAGAACATGGAAGCGCATTGTCCAAAAATGTATTATTCATATTGAATTAGATTATTAAGAATAAACATTGCCTCAAGCTCTCTTTTAATCTATTGTAAAACATTTTATTCAAAGAGCAAACCTTACCGCCTTTACCTTTATGGTTATTTACAAGAAATATTCAGTTAACAGAAAGTACCGAAAGTGAGAAGTTTGGCTTCCTTCTTAAACTATGTAATTCTGAATTCTCATTCAATAAACTTACCGTGAAGAAATAACTACCTTTTCCCTTGGTATAATTGTCTTCCCTAAAGATAGAGTGTCCTTTTTAGTGATAGTTCCCTCAAATAAAATTAGTCATTCAGCAAACTGATACTTCGACTTTTTGAACTACACATGAAATTTTAGTTCACCATTAAGCAGTTCTTTATGAAGTGTGAAATGCTCTACTTCTGTTTTCCGTTTCTTTTTTTTTTTTTTTTTTTTTCTTCAGTGATATTTTTACACAGTCGTTTTAGTTTTTTTTTTTTTTCCTTTTTTTCATTTTGTGAGATTCTTCCTCTTCCAAAAGGAGCGCCATCACTGCCAAGTTTGTAACATAAAAACTCTTAAATATGACCGTGTGGTCACTTGTTTACACTCCTGTATAACAATTTGACAAATAGATAGTCTTATCTTCATGCGCATGCTGTTTATGGAGAGTAACGGCACGGTAATGTGCAGATCACTTTCCATTTACGTACTGGTATAGTTTAAATCAACTCTTACCTGAAACTGGCGGCGTCCTGGTTTAGGAGACGCAATACCTTGGGCTCAGCCAGAACCTGTCGCAACGGGTGAGCCATTCCGCGTTGACTGCAACAACGCTGCAGGAAACGGACTCACCTTCAGTGCTACTCTCTTCATCTTATGATTTGTCATAGTATGAGCACAAAACCCTGACATGCAGTGTGTGTGTGTGTGTGTGTGTGTGTATGTGTGTGTGTGTGTGTGTGTGTGTGTGTGTGTGTGTGTGTGTGTGTGTGTGTGTGTGTGTGTGTGTGTGTGTGTGTGTGTGCGTGTGTGTGTGTGTGTGTGTCTTTGAAAGTAGAGCATGTAGTGTGTGGAGTGTCGTACAAGAATGAGTGTTATTGAAACTCTGGAAGACTAGGAATCAAATTCTTTCATTTTTCTTTCTATCTTCACTAAAACAATGTTTCGAAAATAACATTAGTATACCAACAATATTATTCTTGTCTTGTTTTATCTGAACAAACACCTGCCCGTCACGATTTATCTCAATTTACCAGTCTAGACAGTAGCGCGCCACACGACTTCCTTACGAAATCCCTGCTTCCAAACGCCAGCTGGACCACAAACACACCGGACGCTCCATTGCTGCTCTACACAAAACTAGTTACTTATTTCAATTGACGCCATGTCCGTTTTGCCTATAGACATGGTTTCTTTACGTGACGCTTTCTCCGCTGATGGAGTGTAAATTAACTTTTTGCTGCAGAAATATATATTCATCCTTTATGTTATTTTACTTGTAATGTAAGGAAGAATTAGTGTGAACTACAGTTACCACAACTGATGAATGATACAAAAAAGAAAGAAAATACAAATTTATATTGATACGTACAGGAATACATAATGGACTTTTATTTTTTGTTACTAACTACATGTATCCATGATGTGTGGACAGAATGCAATGAACATGAGTGTAATAGTGCATTATTGCTACTTATCGTTATCAAATTGTTCCTTAAAATTATACAGATCTGTTCCTGCACTAATACGTCGATGTCTCCTCCGTGCTGTGACTCACCTCCTGCTGCAGGGATTCAAGACCGTGCCTTTGTTCCGTCTCCTATATACTGCCTATCATCCCAGAGCGTCGCCGCACTCGAACACTTCCTTTATTGGCTGCCGCTCATGGCGACAGCTCATGGTGGTTATCAATAATTAGCGTGATCAGCTTTACAAAAGTCACGTACGTCACATGTGATCATACACATCCTATACGGGTGATTTCAGGCGACAACTTTTTTTTTCTGAAAAGCTTTTTCTTAGAAAACGAAATGCTTATAGGATTTTTTTATTCATCCTAAAACATTGAATGAAGGATAATAGCTGAAAAAAGTGTCTCGATAGACGTAGAACATTTAAATAAGCACCTGCAAGTTTCTTTTTTTTTTTTTTTTTTTTTTACTTTTTTGCATTGAGCAGAATCCCTGAGGAGGGAAGGAACTTATAACCCATGCCAGGAAAGGCTTTTATTTTCAAATTGAACT
>NC_059294.1:24924471-24941971 GCF_017591435.1 Portunus trituberculatus
GGTGCCCTTCATCGACAGAATTGACCGTGCGTCGTAGAAAAAGGATTCGCTAAAATCCACAGCCATTGCTCGACTGTAAATTCTTCCAAAGGGCCCGAGAGCGAGGTCAGCTTCCTGATTAAATGGAAAAAAGGTGATTCAGTGTTTTTTAAGTACAAAACAGCGAAGTATATAAAGGATATAATACGTAGTCAAATGAAGAGGAAGTTGTTCATGTAATTAATAATATACAAAACTTTGACCTCCTCCTGTTCATTATTCTTGTAATAACAATTTTACCAACAAAAAAAAAAAAAAAAAGCTTTGTCTCTTTAAAGCATTTTTTTTTACTTTTAGTACACGCGATTACTACATGATTGTATTCAAGGTTTGTTCTTCTCTCCTCCAGTTGTATTCGTGAATGACTTCCCACTGTTCTTCGTTCCGTCTATATCTATGTAGAGATACTTACAATGATCTAATCCAAATAAATTGTTGGTATGTAGCTCATCTCCCACACACCTAATATCCACAGTGTTATCCTTGATACACTCGAACACCGCAATGCAATCATCAGTGCGTATACTCGTATGGTTACATTTTTTTTTTTTTTTTCCAGTAAGGACACAAAAATGTGCAACACTATCGAAATGCGTTTTTATCAGATGTCTACGGGCAAACAATCCTCACCTTGAGTGTCACCTGGCCCATCATGCCAGTCCAGCTGCCATTGGGTCGCTGGCCACCAAATGCGCCGTCCGGTGGTGTCACCACGTTGTACCTGCATACGCAATATGTACGGTCATTGCCAGGCTTAATCTCTATGCACTTCGCCGTAAGAGTTAAAAGTGCATTCGTTCCTTACGTGAAGTTTAGTGTATGAGCAAGAACATTAAGCATGTTGCCCATAGGACCAGCCACAGCCCTGCGGCCGTCAGCGTCAGTGGTAAGCACTGTGTGGGGGCGCCAATGGACAGACGCCACCGTGACCAGCGCCCCATCGGGAAACCTGCAGCGGACGAACAGATTAGCAAATGACACTTGTTGTAAGATTGATGATTAACAATAAATAGTTTTGCCGATAAGACTCTTAAAGACTTCCTGTTTATATTAATTCCTGTTTATATTTATAAGATGAAACCATGCCTTGAGAGTTATTTTGCGAACAATGTACGTAATAGATATCACTGATATGGATGATTAAACAACTGATACAAATAGACGCTGAATGCATCTCTAATTTAATCAGGATAATCAAGTCACACAACGACTAATAGATATATGTACACCACTGCGTTCTTCAACTCGCCTTCCTCAGAATGATATTTAATTCAACCTCTATGAGCATTCTGAGGCGGTGGCAAAGTGAATAAGGTGGTGAGCGTGGGATCGGGCAGACGTCCACGCGTAGGTTCGAATCCCACCACATACCGTTTGAAGCTGTACCATTTGTATAGTGGTTTAAAGTTACCTACATGTCACCATAATACCCAGGTTCTAGGTGGCTACACCAAAGATGCGCTTGGGTGGTGATATGGGCCCTGATATGGGTACCATTATAAATAAAATTGCCTGCGCCATTAATGGGTGGAAGCTAAACAGCGCTTTCCATACTCTTCAAGTATACCCACAGGCACTATAGGCCATAACATAAAAAAAAAAAAAGTCCGGTGTCATTGTGGCTCCATCTTGATTGGAATACCTCAATACTTATCTCCAAAGTGACCTTATAAGCACTGAGGCTTACAGTACTGTACATACACTCTTGCATCATACAGGAGCTCTATCATGGAGACATCGCCATCTTCCCAGTATAACCAACAAGAATATCCACAGCTGGGAGAAAGCCGTGTTACCTGAAGGAAGAAGGGTTCTGCGTCAGGCTACGTAACACCTCAGGATCCTCCAGAACGTCTTGCACCGGTAGAGCCATTCTGTGTTCCTTGCGACACCGCTGCTGGGAATGGAACCTCAGAAAACACACACACACACACACACATACACACATACAGTTCAGTGTCTTGTGTCTTCACATCGTTGAAAAAGATATTTTTATTTTATCTGCATACGAGAATATATAGCAAAACATTTTATTGGGCACGAAAACTTCACTCTATGAGATGCTGAATTCAAGCAATAGTTATTGGGATGTCGTTATGATCTGAAGACGTGTCTACTGCTGCTTTCAGAAAACAGAATCTGAGGAGAAAAAGATCTAAACTTGCATCACAGACAATACATAAACCTTGTGACGATCAAGACTAAAGTGGGCAGAAAATAATGCAATTTCAATTAGAAGCATGATACAGACAATGGGAGGGAATGAGTGACAGAACAACTCAGAATCTTATATTTTTTTTCAGCAGGGTTCAAAACAGAATTCTCAAAACTAGCAATATTAGAGATGCTAGTGATTATATTGGATTCAGTAGACGAAGAAACATGGCGAAGATTAATTGCACCTTCAGTTAGGTGCCACAAGTCTGGTCTCTTACTAACAGAGAAATATTTTGGAGGGAACTTACTCTTTTCACAAGATGTTAAAGAAAGCGAAATGCATAGGCTAAAGAACGGAATAAGAGAGTGGCCCACTGACTATATAACCATATTCGCGAATGTCCTGATGGCATGACTGAGCCAGAGTCCGTGAAACTAAGTAGCTGTGGTATCTCGATATGCTCTCCGTGTCCTCACCTCCTGCTTCAGGGGTCCAGGTGCCTCTACATCCCCCGCCTTCATCCTGCTTCATTATATGCTGTCAGTCATGAGCGTCGCCCCCACCCAGCCAACTGACCCTTTCTTTGTCACTGGCACTCGCAGATGACGACGACTCATCGTGTTCTTGCATTATTAAGGTGACTAGATTCGCATGAACCAAAACAGTCTCTGCTTAATTCATAATGACACATATCACAAAGTGTGCGCGCAAATTTTCATGACAATTAGAATGTAAATGTCAGCCGTCTTGCAATATAGACAGTCTCGCATACATTTAACTAGCTCAGTCGGGTCCGTCATTTTTAATCAAATCTTCATATAAAGCCTTCACCTATGGTACACACAGGCGTGAATCACACTTGAGAGAACACCAAAATCTGCTTTATAGCGCTCTGCACACTTTACCATCAAGCATTAGCAACAGTAGTCGTATCATAGTAGTAGTAGTAGTAGTAGTAATAGTAGTAGTAGTAGTAGTAGTAGTAGTAGTAGTAGTAGTAGTAGTAGTAGTAGTAGTAGTAGTAGTAGTAGTAGTAGTAGTAGTAGTAGCAGTAGCAGCAGCAGCAGCAGCAGCAGCAGCAGCAGCAGCAGCAGTAGTAGTAGTAGTAGTAGTAGTAGTAGTAGTAGTAGTAGTAGTAGTAGTACATAAGAACATAAGAAATAGGGAAGCTGCAAGAAGCCGTCAAACCTGCACGTGGCAGTCCCTGTATGAGCAAAGTTACTTAATTCAATCTATCATCCCCATCCATAAATTTATCTGCTCTTCTTTTAAAGCTCCATATTGACTCACCACTAACAACATGATTACCGAGTCCGTCCCATTCATCAACCACTCTGCTTGAAAACCAGTTTGTAGCAGCAGTAACAGCAGTAGTAATAATGGTAGTAGTTAAAAATAGTAGTGGTAATAATAATAGTAGAAGCAGCAGCAGTAGCAGAACCAGCAGCAGCACCACCAACACCAGCACCAGCACTAGCAACAACAACAACAACAACAACAACAACAGTAGCAGCAGCAACAGCAACAGTGGCGGCGGCGGTGACAGGAAAAACAATAACTGTCGTATCACACACGCAGCAAGGTGTGAAGGAGACCAATATTCTTGAGTATAATATTTTCACAGGTAGACAGATAATGTCTATATGGCTAGTTTAGTTGCAGCTTTCTATCTCTTGACAATAAAGGTCATGTTGCCCACTTGTCTTGCGACTGTACACAAAATTTGGCAGAAGGAAAAAAAGAAAAGTAGCCAAAATGAACATTGGTTAAAAAAATGTCTTGTTCTTGCCTGTGTGTGTGTGTGTGTGTGTGTGTGTGTGTGTGTGTGTGTGTGTGTGTGTGTGTGTGTGTGTGTGTGTGTGTGTGTGTGTGTGTGTGTGTGTGTGTGTGTGTGTGTGTCACTATCAAGATACCATCCAGACTATTCCCTTTTCATAGCGGTAATTGTCAAGTAACATTAATTAGTTTGTGATGATATATTCATATGAGAACAAACGTCGCTGGCTACAGGGCCTTTAAAGTGTTCATCTTGGAAAAGCAAACTGCCAATACGTTAATTAGTTTGATCAGCAGGTGACCTTTTCTTGCACGCATTCACGCATAATTTCTTATTCATTTATCTATTTATCTCTCAAATTATCTACACACATATCTATCTATGTATATGTATATTTATATATCTATCATCTATCTATTTGCCATTTTATTTCATCTTTTTATTCATCTGTTCATTTATCTACCTGTTTACAGATGTTTGTATGTATTTATCAATTCCTTTACCTCTCTATCGCATTGTTTACTTCCCTTTTTATCTATCTATTAACCTTTCTATCTACATATTTATCAGTCAATATATATATATATATATATATATATATATATATATATATATATATATATATATATATATATATATATATATATATATATATATATATATATATATATATATATACCTTCCTATCTTTCTATCTATCCATGTATCTATCTATCTATCTATCTATCTATCTATCCATCTATCTATCTATCTGTCTATCTATCTATCTATCTATCTACTCATCTATCTATCTATCAGCCTATTTGCTTATTCATCCATCCATCTATCTATCTATCCGCCGATTTGCCTGTTTACCAATCCATTTAGGCAAGTATCTATCTGTCCCTCTATACACGTCAGCTGAAGTACAATGTAGACACAGGAATCGTGGTAAGGATCTGTATTACCTTGCATATTTATTCACGATTATAATATTCAATGGAACATATCATAAGTAATTCTCAATACAGCGCGTTGTGTAGAAGACCGGAAGCTGAACAGTGTGATAACGCAAAAAATAAGACACTAGGGGTGTTCAATAAGTTTTCGCAAAGGTTCGCTCAACTAACTTTTATTTTTTTTTCATTCCGAGTTACGATCTGGGTCATGAATCCTATGAATCTGCTCTCATGACAGTCAACATCTCTGTTTAAGTTCCGTTTCCTCTTGTGTTAAGACATCAGCATTCTTGGGAGCCATCAGGCATCAGGCATAGTGAATAAGGTGGTGACCGTGGGATCGGGCAGACGTGCACGCGTAGGTTCGAATCCCACCACGTACATCCTTAAAAACTTTGCCATTTGTCGAGTGGTTTAAAGTTACCTACATGTCACTATGATACCCAGGTTCTAGGTGATTACACCTTGGGTGGTCATATGGACCCTAATATGGGTACTACTATAAATAAAATTGCCTGCGCCACTAATGGGTGGAAGCTGAACAGCGCTTCCTGTGCATACTCTTCAAGTATACTTACAATGGTGCAAGATCAACAATGGACTCATGACTGATCTCAGTTGAAAAGCAATTTATCACATTGAGATCTGGCAGTTATCCATAACTTTACTCTCCACCATGGCCACAGTTTCCTTGGTGACTGCAGGTGATGGACCACCACTTCTGTGGTCATCCTCACACGAGTCTTGACACTGCTGGAAGAAAGCAGCCTAAGGTTTGACGGTGGAATAGGATTAGTCACTGTCCCATAATGCTATCCTCAACTAATGAATCAGCTACAGTGCTTTGCCTTGAATCTTTCAAAACTTTTTCCCAGCCAGTTATTCGCCTTCACTCATTTTGCCGGAAGGCACCATCCTCACGCCAAAAGTCGCCGTTGTACTAATAACAAAACGTTTTGGGGATGCCAGCCGTACATGACTTATTAGAGCATGCAGGAATGTGTTTCAGCCGCGGCGGGCTTCTGTCTCTCCTCCTTCTGTTAAGCCGAGAACTCATTGAACACCCGAGGCCGTGCAGTGGGGGTGCAGGAGTTGGTGGTCCATGTTTGGCAGGATACACATATCTGATGTTTTCATGGTGAGTTAAATTTCCTTGTTGGACAGCACATCTCCAAAAAGAAGACTTGCGTTGCCAGCAGGAGTCCCGCCCCGAGCACTATGAATAACCCCTGCAGAAGTAAGGAGCGTCTGTGTTACACACAATATTACACACGAATCATCCTAACCACCAGCTTAATGAAAATGTTTCGCTACAAAAATTGAAAGATTATATGAACCCTAAAGACCGAGTGAATTATTGTTCTAGCTACATACCAGCACCAGAGGCAAAAAAAAAAGAAAAAAATACGTTGCGATGTCATTATAAATATAGCAAACATCATAAAATTTTAGATGTTCACTCTGCTTCATCAAAACTATACCAGATGACCTCACTTATCCGACACCTTGTGTGCAGTAACAACAGTCTCAACAACCAGGATGACGAGCATGTTACCCAGAGGTTGGCGAGAGACAGCGGTTCCCTGACCGTGATGATGGAGGGCGTGTAGCGACAATTGGTAATGGCAGGGATCTCATCCATCAGCCAGTGCAGGTACAGCCCAGACTCCACCACAGCACGCACCCTGCCGGCACCAGCTCGGTTAGGATCACGGCAATAGTTGTAATGATCGAATGTATATATTCTCAAATGCATTCGGTAACAATGAGTGAACGTCTTCTATAGGAAAATAGCCATGAAGAAAACTCAACAATTGAAGTAAGATATTTTATAGACATTGAATTACCAAAATGTTGGCACTAATAATACATGTACGGATTTATCCAGACTCTTAGTCTAGTGCACGAACCTGTGGTTGATGGCCGCAAGGAGGGGACTGTCCTTCTGACCTATTATGCAATGGGAAGTGGTGAAGAAAGTCTGCCTTGTCTTGTAAAAGTCGCAGCTTTCTGGAGATGCAATCAAAGTGCATCAAAATCTCTCATATTACCATTAATTTTTTTTTTTATATATATATATATAAGTTCTGAAAAGTTTCATCAGGAATAATGTACTACACTCTGCCTCACGTGTCTTGAGGAAATCATCGGCTATGAGAAGGTCAAGCGTGAGGCTGGTGGACTGCAGGGAGTAACGGTCAGTGCGCACCTTGGTCTCCAGCAGTCCACTGAAAGCTTTGGGCGGCTCGTATCTGATGCGACCCACAAACTTCAACTCGTGCAACTCTCGAAACTCACCGGACTTCATTTTCTATAGACGAAACACTAAGTACAAGACTTTCTAATTCCTACCATTTATGTTATGTTCACTTCACTAACGCAAGAGCTGATCAGTTTCCTAATTATTTCATTCCTTGCATTCTCACGCTTTGAAACTCTCTCTCTCTCTCTCTCTCTCTCTCTCTCTCTCTCTCTCTCTCTCTCTCTCTCTCTCTGATTTTGTTTTTGTTTTTTCTCTCTAACTTTAATTTCGAAAGAGCAGGATCAAGATATCTCCAAAAATAAATTGGTCAACCATTATTTTTACTATTACTTTATGATTATTATCATCATCATTATCATTATCATTATTATCATTTCATTATTATTTCCATTATTAATGTTATTGTTATCACTACTCTCATTATCATTATTATTTTGTATCCCATATCTCTACAATCCACTAGAGGCTAGAACCATGATTTCTCCAGGAGCACCTTTCATTAAAAATTTAGAATCAGGGAGTCAAGGAAAGCAGCAAAGAAGCTGCTTTTAGCTACGAAATCACCCTATCTGTCACCGCTCCCCGCTGGCTGGGATTGCACCTAACTTACCGTTATTTATAATGATATGTAGCGACGCTTTCTGTGATTGTGTGAGTGAAGGTCAAACATAGTTACCACAATTATTATTATTATTATTATTATTATTATTATTATTATTATTATTATTATTATTATTATTATTATTATTATTATTATTATTATTATTATTATTATTATTATTATTATTATTATTATTATTATTATTATTAGCATTTTTATCATCATTATTATTATTATTATCATCATTAGTACTATTATTATCACTATTATTATTATTATTGTTATTGTCATTATATTTATCATGACTGCGTATTTACTTGTTTTATTTACTTATTTTCATGTTTTTTTTAAGGAACAGCAATTAAAGAGATGTTTCTTTTCCAGCTTCTGTAGTCCTCGAGCAGCTTGCTTTACACATGGACTAATTGAATCAAATCGATCTTCGAAATTGCTAGTTTCAGAACGATCGAACACACGTAACTCTTCAAGCAAACCTGCAGCAGCTACACAGGTGGCACAGGTTACTGTTCGCAGGTTCTCGTCTCTAATAAACTCACCGATATAGTGTCAGTGAGTATAGTCATGGGGAGCAACACTAAAGTGATGGAGTGGTCGTCGAGCAGGTCCCGAAGAGTCTGGATGGGCTGAGGGATGTTGCGCACCGCTAGCAAAGAGATGAGGGCCCCATTGTAGCTCCAGAACACGACGGCTGACACTATTACCCACGACACCAGGACCACCAGCCCTCCTTGTCCAAGCACGATGTCCGTCAAGCCTACGGCATCAACAACCATCAGTAGCGTGAAACATGTGATTCACAACGAAAAGACTTCTGCAAATGTGAAAATGTCGCATAGATACAATAGAAAGTAGTGGCAAAGCAAAGGGAAAATAATAACAAAGTATTGCCACCCTTTCCTCAAACGAAATACAAAGCGAGATCTTTACACTCGGTACGTGACTCCCGATCCTATTTCCTTATTCTTAATCTCTCTAGCTTCATCTTTCCCTGCACACAATATTAACCCACCTTGGTTAAGGAAGATCCGCACTTTCTGCAGAAACACCTCCCCAGCCCATCTCAGGGAAACAGAGCCGCCGGGTCGGCGCCCCACCAACAGTGTGGTCAGCCACACCACCGCCAGGGCCGCCGCCATCGCACCCCACACTGTCCCCGTCAAAGGGAACAGGAAGCCCCACGGGTTGATTTCAGGGGTGCCCTTCATCGACAGAATTGCTCGCGGGTCGTAGAACAGGGATTCGGTAAAGTCTACTCATTGCCCTGTTATAAGTGATTCCGAAAGGTCCGAGAGCGATGTCAGCCTCCTGTCCAGGAAAACATTAGCCGAGATAGAACTCGCCTTTAGGCATTTTGCTAAAGCGTCCTAAGCAACCTCAGTAGAAATAGAAAAAAAAAAAGGAATCCTCCAGTAACTTGGAAGAAAGAAGTCACGGTGGTAAAAATCAGGCACAACAGAACAGGAAGATATATAGAGAAGACCTTTGTTCAGCATCAGACTTAATAGAAATTGAAGATGATGCACAGATACGGCCTGAAATTATGTCAGTCAGCATCCTTGGCCTTTCCAGGAAATGCTAATTTATTAAAGAAAATTTTTCAGACTAAAGATGATTTCTGCCACGGGTCTTGTTTCCGACTTATAAATCTTTGCCAATTTTGCAAGAATGAAGCGAAAAGTGTGCAAAGTATGGCGTGCCTGGTGTTTCACGTTCCTTTAGATTTAGGACAACCACGAGCACAGAAACTCTCACCTTGCGCGTCACTTGCCCCATCATTCCTGTCCATGTACCATTAGGACGCTCAGCACCCCATGCACTGTCTGGTGGTGACACCACGTTGTACCTGTACGAACATAACACAGCAGCTGTAGCGCTAACACACTCCACACTGAGCCCTAAGATGTAATTTATATGCATAACATTTACTTACGTGAAGTTCATTGTTTGAGCAAAAATGGTGAGCATATTAGCCATGGGTCCAGTCACAACGTAGTGCCCCTCGGCGTCAATGGTCAAGATGATGTGAGGCCTCCACTGGACGGAAGCCACCGTGACCAGCGCTCCTTCAGGAAACCTGCGGCAAGGGGATTCAGCAGTGGTGTCCTTAGCAAGCTTTCAGCGTTGAGTGAGATATTGTTTTATCTTAATTGCCTGTATCTTAGTCCTCTAGTAAAGTTACTGATGTTATAATGCTCAGCATCATATTAAAGAGCACCAGCGTTCCACATGAATTGTTTTTCAGCCTCCTAAAACTGGTAAATTGCAGTGGAATCGTTAGCTTATGAAACACCCAGAAACAATGGAAAACCATGCCATGTCAAGAAGGCGTGTCTTCACACTAGCATTTGTACTCTGTCCTGTATGGTTCGCCAGCAATTGTTTAAGAAAACACCAAGATTTATGCGTATATAGATTGGGCTCGCTGTAGAGAACGCACAAAAAAATGCTAGCAGGATCAGTAGCCTAGGTGACCCACAGATGTTACATGTGGTAAAAATGGTGTACATATCTGTACACCAGTGTGTCTATTATAGGGCGTCGGATGACTTAGAAATACATGTGGCGGAAAATTGCCGCACAAACAAACGGCTTCAAGGGCATCGTGTGAATGGCCTCATACGGTTTCGTAGTACAGAAGAAAGAACTTGTTTAAAGCGGGCCTGAACCGTTCAGTGCTGTGCGTTCCTGAACATTGAAGAAGACGCTGCTTTCTAAACTTCCTGTGAACTAAGTAAATATTCATTCCTCTTATTTTGACTTCCTAACTTCCAAGAAAACGGAGGAGGAGGAAGAGGAGGATAATAATTATAATAATGATAATGACAAAATGATGACATTAACAATATTGCCAGAACCACCGTTATACCATCACCACCACAACCACCGTCACCACTAACAACAGAAGCAACAGAAGACTCTATAAGAGGGAGACATCACCACCTACTTAGCGGCAGTGATGAAGTCAGCCACCATGATTATCCACAGTTGAGACTAAGCCGTGTTACCTGAAGGAGGAAGGGTTCTCCGTCAGATCACGCAACACCTTGGGATCCATCAGAACCTCTCCCACTGGTCGAGCCATCCCGTGTTACGCGTAGCACCGCTGTGGGAAATGGAACGTCACAGTGCTAGTGTGTGTGTGTGTGTGTGTGTGTGTGTGTGTGTGTGTGTGTGTCCAGGTGTTGTTAAGTCCTTGCCGTGTCATGGTTATCTTTCCTGTTGAGCGTGTTCATTGCAGGGTTTAATATCTTGAGCTATCCATTTGTTTCGTATTTCAGTGAACTGGTTGTATTGGTTAGGTCAGGTAACAGAAGATTATGCAATAACTATAGAAGTATATGTTTTGCAGAAAAAATACTATATCATGATACAAAAAAAATTAGGCTGAAACTTTGGTGCGATGTAGGTAAATGACAAGCATGCAGGTTCAGAAAAGCACAGAGGATGTGTAAAACAAATTCTGACTCTGAGACTTGTGTGACCATACAAAGTGTAAAAAATCAAGTTATTTATAGATTTTAGTTTGGCTTATAATCGGGTCACCCGCTCGAAGCTCGCAGAATATCTTGTTGTCTTGTTTTCGGGATGAGAGTAAATAATGGTACGCCAATCAAGTAATGTACCAGTCTACTATAAAGCATTTTCAAATCAGCGGCTATAGAGGCATCCACTGATGTTAGATAAGTTATATATTGTTTGTAATATGTGTTGGTTTTATGGTCAAAATGTCAAAGAGAATAATACTAACTGATGTATTTCTTAGGACGCTTCATGCACTGTTGTTAATGGGTGATACTGTGACTCTCGTTTGCAGCGAGTCAAGAGATCTGTGAAGAGAAACTTGCTATAGTGAGTCACTATTTTGCAAAGAAACTGGTACAAAATCTAATGAAAAGAAAACTTTCTATCTCGGAACGTAGTTTACTAAATCAGGCAGGAGTGATACAGCCGTGGCGCGCCGCGAGACAGCCAGTGAAGCTGCATTCTATATTCCGTGCGAACAACACGCAGATGCCGGCTTACATTGGCGATGGAGCTGCACGCCGTGTTAAAACCGAGTGTGCTAGTATAAGAATTAGAAAAAAAAAAATGTACTCATACCCATAGACTGTCCTTTATTAGAATAATGCAGGGGAGATAACCACTGTTGAAATTTGAATATATCATTGGCTCTTGACATGAAGAAATTTACCTGCATGAACTGTGCAGCTCTCCATGTCCATGAAGTGCTTATGACTGTTCGTACGTGATGGATAGATATTGCAGGTATGTACATGAAAAATCTACTGATGAAGAAACATTGTCAAGTCTCTTCAAATCTATTCAACAAAATTTGGTGTTCACACCTTTCATTGGTTTAGTCATTTTCCTTTTATTTGATGTTCTCGTTGCTTCGTCTTTCTACCATGGTGGTTTTACGCTGTCTATGCATACGTAATGGCTTATTTCATCTTCATAATTGATTGATTTTACTTTTATTTGTCCAGGTTTTGAATGTATATTTTGGTTTCTTTTACAGTTTTTAGTTTTTGCCTTAGTTGTGTTTCTGGGATGCTATTATTGTCGTCAATAGATTCATTGATGTCACGTGTTTATACTTTGAAACAGCGCGTATGACATTCTTCAATAATTTTTGTGTGAATTAGTATTCAGCTTGCATTCTGTTACCCCTCTATATGATAATATTGTGGGGGGTTTCAGTTGGACGGAAAAGCGACACCTAATTTTTTTTGTTACTTGCATTTTTATTTCTATTTTTTTTTTTTTTTTTTTTTTTTTTTTTTTTTTGAGGGGGGGAGCGGTCAATAAAGTACTACTACTGCTGTTGCTACTACTTACTACTACTATTGATGATGATGATAATAGTAATGATGATAATAATAATAATAATAATAATAATAATAATAATAATAATAATAATAATAATAATAATGATAATGATAATAATAATAATAATAATAATAATAATAATAATAATAATAATAATAATAATAAATAATAATAATAATAATAATAATAATAATAATAATAATAATAATAATAATAATAATAATAATAATAATAATAATAATAATAATAATAATAATAATAATAATAATAATAATAATAATAATAATAATAATAATAATAATAATAATAATAATAATAATAATAACAATAATAATAACAATAATAATAATAGTGTATTCGAAAATTTGTCTGTATGCGAGTATGTCTATGTGTGTGTGTGTGGGTGTGATGGGTCACGGTTTTTAAGTTATACTGATGAAATTTGACACGGAATCACTTTCTTATATATGAATACTCAGAGTTACTCTGTTATAGTTTCCTCACTGGTACCAACGTTCTGAGTGGCCGATAAAACTGTTATATCAATTTCGTGCAGGTGGTGGCGCAGCAGACTCACTCATTAAGGCGGGCAAAAACCCTCAGCGTTCCAAACACCTGAGGAAAGCAAGACTTTAGCGCGAGACCTGAGAGTGACGTTTCTTGATAGAGCCAAATTAATCAGCAATATCGGCAATACACCATTACTTTCTTATTTAATTTCATTCATCTTATTTTATTGGAATACCTTTTTAAGACATAGTTGTATCTCTATACAAAAGTGATTAATTAAGGTGATACCACACCTGCTTTGCTCTAGCTTGTTCCGCGACTTATAATTCAAAGCATGGTGAGTTTTCAACCTCTGAACGATTGCAGAAAATGCCCTACTTCTGGAAAAACTCCTCCACTCGACTACCGGACCCTTGTCTGTTCCAAACCACCATCAAAGAAAGCTTTTCTTCTTTTTCCCTTATCTAGTTTTATTTTTACCCTGCCTCTCTTTATCGATTTTTGGAATGCTTTCTGATGCGTGTGATGTTTTCAACTTAAAATCTTCACACATTGAACGATTCTTCCTCCATTCTCTTTTGGGCATCCTGAGCTTTTGTCAGACCATGTTCGTATGGAGGAATACATTGGTAATAAAACTTTCGCTTTAGTGATAGTATGAGAGTCCATTATTTTCAAAGACACTATTTTGCTTACTAGAATTATTCCATCCCTACATCATTCTTATTTCACCTTATCTGTATCTACACTATATATATTCTACATTCGTTAACACATTCAATAATTTCATTCTTTACTTTTATTTCGTGGTCAAACACCACTTCCGTTTCCTTCATATTCATATCCAAACCTGTTCGCTGTGGCTTTCTATGTGTAACTGAAAAACATCATCTGCTGCAATTCAGTTGTGACTCCCTCAACAAGGCTCATCAATCCTCGTCCACATCAGTTATTCTTGTCCCTTCCCATTCCAAGTTATTAAAGAAATACAGCGGGCCCGTTCCCTGCCACAGCTTAAATTTTAACCATGGATATTAACAAGAAGTTTTTGTGCACATCAATATATACGCGAAATTTGTGTCCCTTCTAGCCAGAAATATTCTGAAAGTTCTTTCAGTTTCGGGAGTTAGCTACCCTCAAAACGGCAGTAATTACTAGAACTTATGCAAATTACCATGGATTTCATGAGATCAGTTATTGTATGAATTCAGTGTAATGGGTAAAAAAAATAGATAGATAGATAGATGGATAATTAGATAGATAGTGATAGAGCGATGGGTGCAAAAATGTATATACTACTATCAACGTAATAAACCGATATTATAGTTATTATACTGTTCAAAGTCTGTTTCTCAAATAGTGACTCAACATGTGTCCTGTGTCGTCACTCACCTCCTGCTGCAAAGGTTCGGGCACCTCTACATCCCGCACCTTCATTTCAACTCATATATGCTACCTGTCAACTGTGAGCGTCGTCCCCACCCTCCCTTTGTCATTGGCTGTCGCTGATGACGACGTCTCTTTATGGTCTTACATTATTAACATCACCGGGTGTACAGTAATCAAAATGTTCTGCTATCTTAGATTACAAAAAACGGCAAGTGCGCATGTAGATTTCCATAACGATCTATAGCAGTAGTCGTAGATGCACTGGGAACGTAATACACTGAACGTAAATCTGGTAATACTAGGTAAATCGCCAGCAATACTAACCAGCAGCTAAATGTGCCATGGTCACACCGCTAGCCAACCTGAGCTCGATAAAACACACTGCTTTGTCTTACGTACACTTCTCGCGTCAGATCCAATTATTTTCTGCGGCAATCGCTCTCCCATAGTCCTTTCCATCGCAACCTTCTCTATTCCCTTCGATCACTCAACTCTAACACCACTTTTGGGATTTTTTATTTTTTTTCATTCATAAAAGAATTAGAGAACAAGGGAAGCTGCAAGAAGGCGTCAGACCTACATGCGGAAGCCCCTGCATACTTACCTATCTACTACCACCTATCATCCTCATACATGAATTCATCTGCATATTCTTTCCGATCTTCCTAATCCCGCGGCCTAACTACCTGATTACTGAGTCTGTTACTCTTATCTGGCATGCTATTTGAGAATCAGTTCATTTTTGTCTCACCTAGATATAACTTTATCAACCTTGAATCCAATATTCATGTCCTATTTTGAGATCCGACCATGAGGAGTGTGCTTGCCATCCTTATAATATTAATCTTATCTCTGTCAGATCTCATAATCTACGTCTCTCTAAGTAATGTAAATTGTAAATCTTACATTTTCTTTTTTAAATAATTATTATCCTTTGTATCTTTTAATCATTCCACTTTATATTGATTCTAACAGATTTATAGTCTTCCTATAATTCAGAGACCGGACCTCCACAGCATAATTTTGATGAGGTCCAACAAGTACAAAATAAAATTTATTACTTCTGGATTTTTTTCTTTCCCTGTTATGTAAAGGGCCGTCGGCCAAGGGCTGCAAATCTGTTATTAAAAGGAAAAAAGAAAAAAAGCCACACCGAGATGTAAGTTCCCGAACAAAATAAAAAGTAGTAATATATATATATATATATATATATATATATATATATATATATATATATATATATATATATATATATATATATATATATATATATATATATATATATATATATATATATATATATATATATATATATATATATATATATATATAAAGGGGTAGCACCAGCCAAGGATAACAAAACAGCAGAAAGAAGGAAAAAGCCCCACTGAAAAGCGTTTTCCAAAAGAGATGTCAAGAGAATCATCGTAAAAAAATTAAGGATAAATATCCTGAAATCTCCATCTTGAAAGAGTTCAAGTCATAGGAAGATGAAAATAGTGAAGTAGAGAGGCAGTTTCAGAGTTTACCAGAGAAAGGTATGGAAGATTGTGAATACTTGTGAATTCCTGCATTAGTGAGATGAATACAATAGAGATGAAAGAAAGAAGAAAGTCTTGTGCAATGAGGCCGAGGGAGAAGGGGAGGCATGCAGTTAGCAAGATCAGTAGAGCAGTTGGCATGAAAATAGAGTTAGAAGATAACAAGAGATGCAATATTGCGTCGATGAGAAAGAAGCTGAAGACAGTCAGTTATAGGAGAGAAGTTGATAAAGCGGAAAGATTTTTATTCCACCGTTTAAATACGAATCCTAATAACGCTTATTCGTCAATAGCACTTCGCACGTGCTCCTTAGATACAGTCTTAGCTCCATCACCTTCAGTCTCCTCCGGTGTCCTGCTCCCCATACCCATTTTCAGACAAACACAAATTACTTTTTCTACCATTACTCCTTTATAAAGTTTTCTTTTACAAAACAGATACGAAATACAACAAATCACTAAAATCATTCTATCGAGCTTTTCTCTTCCATTCATTTCCTTCACCGCTGCATATATTATTACTCCTTCATTCACAGCAAGAAACGATCAGAAGTACTCACACCAATCAGTTTCTACGAGGAATTTACCATTTATCAGAGAGAGAGAGAGAGAGAGTGTGTGTGTGTGTGTGTGTGTGTGTGTGTGTGTGTGTGTGTGTGTGTGTGTGTGTGTGTGTGTGTGTGTGTGTGTGTGTGTGTGTGTGTGTGTGTGTGTGTGTGCATGCGTGCGTGCGTACCTGCGTGTGTGCTTGCGTGCGTGAGTGCAAATGTGTGTGTTATTTTTTATGTAGGAGCCAAGGCCAACAAAATATTAAGAATAAAAAAAGGCCCACATGAATGCTGGTCCTCTAGAAGATAAGTAGAGGATTAGCCAAAATTAGGGTGCAATTGGCTTGATACCTCCCTCTTAAAAGAAGTCAAGTCGAAGGAAGATGGAAATATGTAGAGAGACAGGTAGGGAGTTCCAGAGTTTACCAGAGAAAGGTATGAATGATTGAGAGTACTGGTAACTCTTGCGTTAGAGAGTTGAACAGAATAGGGATGAGAGGAAAAAGAAAGCCTTGTGCAGCGAGGCCTCAGGAGGATGGGAGGCACGCAGTTAGCAAGATCAGTAGAACATTTAACATGAAAAGAGCGATAAAAGATAGAGATGCAACATTTCGGCGGTGAGAAAGAGGCTGAAGACAGTAAGTCAGAGGAGAGGAGTTGATGAGACGAAAAACTTTTGATTCTACTATCTAATAAAGCTGTATGAGTCGAACTCCCCAAACATGCGAAGAATACTCCATAAGGCCCTTGTACAGAGTTAGCAGCTGGAGGGGCGAAAAAAACTGGCGGAGACGCCTCAGAACGCCTAACTTCATAGAAGCTGTTTTAGCAAGAGATGAGATGTGAAGTTTCCAGTTAAGATTATGAATAAATGACAAACCAAGG
>NC_059294.1:24954471-25034471 GCF_017591435.1 Portunus trituberculatus
CCTGAGTGTCTGAATGGGTTGTGGGATGTGCCGCACTGCCAGCAAGGAAGTGAGTGTACCAGTGTAGCTCCAGAACACCACGGCCGCCACCACCACCCACGACGACAGCATTACCACTCCGCCATAGCCAAGCACAACACCCGTCAGACCTTAAACAGTGACACCTTTCATCGACAAGGAAGAATCCTAGAGTCACATCTGGACACTGGGAATTCCTTATCCTCTATATACGTTAATTGAAGGTTCATATCTCATTTTCGTAGACCTGGTGTTTACTCTCCGGTCACTGCTTGTAAATACTTCAGCCTTTCATGGAAAATGTATCTCTGTAATCTAAACATTTCCAAGCTGTACTGCACCACCCAGTAGTATCTAAAGACTTCTCTTCTTCTCCTTTCCCTAAATCGAAAGTTCAGTTTCCTCCCTAATGAAATCAGCCCACCTTGGTTAAAGAAGACTCGCACGTTCTGCAGAAACACCTCTGCCGCCCAGCTCACAGATACGACTCCTCCTGGACGTCGACCCACCATCATCATGACCAGCCACACCACTGCCAGGGCCGCCGCTACCGCCGCCCACACCGATCCCGTCAGAGGATACAGGAAGCCCCATGGATCGATTTCCGGGGTGCCCTTCCTCGACAAAATACCACGAGCGTCAAAGAAAAGAGACTCAGTAAAGTCCACAAATTTTGTTCTGTTATAAGTTATTCCAAAAGGCCCTAGGGCGAGATCGACTTCCTGTTAAGGAAAAAAGAAAAAAAACATTAGTCTCGTATTTGTCGAAAATATCAGCTTTCCTACCGTCGATTATTCTAAAATTATATTCGACAAAGTCGTGTATGTGTTGTGATGGTATTGTGATTGATATCAAAACAAACGTGACAATTATTATCACTGTATTGTTTGATAAAAAGAATAGAAAATAATAAAATCGTTCAGCAGTGAAAAGACCACGTCTCTAGGGCAAGGGACCGCCATTCCTTACTTACCTTGCGGCTCACTTGGCCCACCATTCCTGTCCAGTTACCATCAGGCTGCTCGGCGCCCCACGCTCGATCCGCCGGTGACACCACGTTGTACCTATTTACGCATGAATCATGGTCAAGTTTACGTGCCAGGCGCCTTGGCCATGTCCACAAAAAGACGAACAAGAATGATCGGGTATGGCTAAAGACCTTTTGTGACCATTGCGCAAGATGATGAAACTTACATTTTTCTTCATTTAAAAACGAAGTAGAACATTACGTATTTTTCCCCAAAAAAATTATGATACTTGCCAGAGTCCAATAGAGATTTCATGAGCAACATAAATATATGGATTTCCAAATTTAGCTCGTAGGATTATCAGTGTCCTGCTTATCCAGGGCAGTGTTACGTATTGATTGCTAGTGATCGCTTTCCTGACGTCTGCTCCTGATCGCCCTAACACTACTGATGTGGACACTCAATGTATCAACAACACCTGATCCTTACGTGAAGTTGAGTGTCTCAGCGAGAACACTGAGAACATTGCCCATTGGCCCCGACACTACCAGCTTGCCCTCGGAGTCCGGAGTCACGACAATGTGTGGCCGCCAGTGGACGGCCGCCACTGTGGCCAGCGCCCCATCGGGAAACCTGCGGTACATCAGCTTATATAATAAAGATATTTCCAGTGACAAAGTACCTCTAGATGGTTCCTAATTAGTAAAAAGGTGCCGTCACACTAGCACATTTTCTTTAACTTTTTTTCCGTCACCTTTCTGAAAATCGACATTACCTGCCGCCTACCAGTTTTCAACAATTGAATAACATCGAAATCTGGTATTACCTGAAAATGGCTGGATTCTGTGTCAGGCTGTTCACTACTTCGGGGCTCCCCAGCACCTCTGGTAGTGGCCGGGCCATGCCGTGGTACGTGTGGCAATGCTGCAGGGAATGGAGCTGCTAAATACAGGAGGTGCATACACGCACGTTTGATAATATATAAGACAAATTATATCACGTCAATTTAATCATTCAAGTCCACCACATCACGATTTGCCACGTACATACCACGAGGTGGAGGCTCTCTTCAGGGTTCATTAGTTCACTTAGTATAGGTACGAGGTATCGCGAATCAAAAATTTATACGACGCTTCATTTACCTCAACTCGAACTGTCAATAACTTAATTGTCAAGGTCTACCCGTTGCCTCTTCTTCCCATTTCGACTGCTAAGATGATCGCAGAAATACCTATGAGGTAAAAACACGCAAACTAACCGTTGTGTTCAATTGGCTATATTGTAAGAGGTATTGTCACAGTTGCCAGCAGGGTCTTATCCTGTAGCAAGCTCAGGCAGCAACACTCTACAACTGGTGGTTTTATGCCCGTATCACACGGTCACGTATACCCGCGACAGCGTGTCGCGCGACCAGTATGTTCGACGATCAGATCGCAGGAAACATAGCACACGGCGTTGATCTTCCATCCGAGACCTTCACCACCACAACAACAACAAACCCGGGCGGAGCGCCACTGAACACAATGGACCCAGTTGACCACGCTATCTTAGCTGTTGGACTTTATGCAATTGCACTGCAAGAGCAGAACAAACGAAAAAGGAAGGCAAGGATTTGGACGCGAAGGTGGCTAGTCCAGCACTTGTGGTGGTAAACAAATCAAAACAAAATCCGATACTATCTGTAGGTAATTAATAAATATCGTATAAGTGATGGGTATGCAAATCATGAAAAATTACAGCATTATATTGATGATATATGCCAAATAAAGCATTATGAAAAATAATTCAGTATTTTTGTGGAGTATGTTCATTATAGTCTTTCCACGACGGTCTTCCAGTCGCGGGAAATGGACAACGGTCTTGGATCATTCCCGATGACCCGCTGTCCTCTGAAAATCGGCGTTTTCTGCGACGCGGTCGTCGATATTCCAGACGCGCGACACGCTGTCGCGGGTATACGTGACCGTGTGATACGGGCATAAGGATATGTGTCGTATGCAACACCAAAGTGACTCTATATAGGTAATAATTCTGCATAGTGACGGCCTGTTCTCGTGTTTAGAGTTCGCATGTATGAGTTCTCTGGACTTAATGGGCAGTCATTATTCTAACAGCAATAAAGGCACCTGACACTAAAAGCACGTTACCACTATGAGTACCCTCCCTGCCAGACGAAGTATAGTTAGGAATCCAATAGTCACTCAACGTGTGGCTAAGTTTCTATTCAGAACGACGTTATTCATGTCAGCACATCCACCACGTGCCAGCTGAGGTAATAGCAGGCTCTAACTGCTTCCTGCCAAAGGAAATATTACTCACTCCTGCACGGAAGTCTCTTGGTTATCATGGCTTTATAATAAACGACAATACGTTCTACAGTCACACTGAAAGAGTACTGCCACTCTATTTCATGACGTTAAAGGAACCTTAAAGGGACAAGGTGAGAGGTCTTCTGTATTAGCATTCCCATTAAGAGAAATGTCATTTTGGTATATATAGATTGTTATTACTATTGTTATTTTCTGTTATGATTATCATTGTTGTTGTCGATGTTGTTATTATTATCAATATTATTGTTTTACTAGTCTCCATTGTGACAATACCTCGCTGTGGGCGCTGCTGGGCCGCTCACCTTGTGCTGCAGGGATGGAAGCGCCACTACACACCCGCTGTCTTGGTGCTGCCACTATATGTCATCTGTTAGACGTGAGCATCATCCCTACCAGAGAATTCCTGTCACCAGCTGTCGCCGAGTCAGAATTATCAAAGTGGTCGTGCATAATACAACGGGGAGGAGGGAAGATAATGACAGATGTACGAAGGGAGTGAAAAGAAAGTGTTTTATCTGTCTGAAATCGTGATGGGAAGGAGAACTCGAGGGATGTAGCACGTGATGAGCAGAAGCAATAACATTCGCATTTATTTTTGTATAGACTGTAACAGCTCTGCTGCGAGGTTTGTTTCATAGATATCGCCAGAACACTCCTGAGAGGATGGTGTACAGACATTCCCTGTTTTTTTTTTTTTTTTTCAATATCCATATCAGTATCATTTGCATTCGTCATATATATATATATATATATATATATATATATATATATATATATATATATATATATATATATATATATATATATATATATATATATATATATATGGGGACCTGAGGAGATACTATGCTGATTATCCCTTGAATTATTACTGTTTCCGTGTCAAAGATCCATCTATCTCTATGTGCTGAGCGTATAACAGAAGTGATAGTGTCTAGTATGGAGGCGTACATTCCGCACTCTTTTTTTCAACCTAAGACTCCCAAACCTTGGTTTAACACAGCTGTTCTCGTGCTATACATGAAGAGAGGTTGCACACAAAAGGTACTTGAGCCTGCCATCACCAGAATCTCATGTGCTTTATATTTCTGCCTGGAATCATGCCACGTCAGTTCTCCAACTTCTCAAACACTCCTTCATTAATAGAAAGTGTTAAAATCTTTCGAAATCCAACTCTCCTCGAGACTTCTGGCATCTGGCCAAAAAACATCTCTAATAACTTTACTTCTTCATCTTTCCTTCCTTTATTTCATCATATGTATATATATATATATATATATATATATATATATATATATATATATATATATATATATATATATATATATATATATATATACTACTTCTTCATCTCTCCTTCCTTTATTTCATCATATATATATATATATATATATATATATATATATATATATATATATATATATATATATATATATATATTTTTTTTTTTTTTTTTTTTTTTTTCAATGTTGTGCCCTATACCACCTGTAGGTTTACTTGAAGAGTATAGGAAGCATTGTTCAGCTTCCACCCATTAGTGGCGCAGACAATCTTATTAATAGTGTTACCCATATCAAGGTACATATCACCATCCAAGCGCATCTTTGGTGTATCCACCTAGAACCTAGGTATTATGATGACATGTAGGTAACTTTAAACCACTCGACAAGTGGCAAAGTATGTATCAAGGTGGTTCGTGGTGGGATTCGAACCTACGCGTGGATATCTGGCCGATCCCACGCTCACCACCTTATCCGCTAGGGCTAGGCCACCACCTCCTTAATGTAACCACTGCCATCACATCTATCTTTAAAGATGAACTCTTCCTTCAAACCTTTGTTAATAACTCTATTTTGGATGATTCTGGGCTTGTCCCTCCTTTTCTTCCTCCTTCTGACAATTTCATGCCTTTAATTAAAATTCTTCGCAATGATGTTCTCCATGCCCTAGCTGGCCTAAACCCTTAGAAGGTTTATGGACCTGATGAGATCCCTCCTATTCTCCTCAAAAAATGTGCCTCCGTGCTTGCACCTTGCCTGGCCAAACTCTTCCAACTATGTCTATTAACTTCTACCTCTCCTTCTTGCTGGAAGTTTAATTACATTCAGCCTGTTTCTAAAAAGGGTGACTGTTTCCATCCCGCAAACTAACGCTAAATAGCTTTAATCTCTTGCTTGTCTAAAGTTCTTTAATCTATCCTCAATAGGAAAATTTTTAAACATCTGTCACTTCATTGTCTGCTATCTGATCGCCCGTATGACTTCCGTCAAGGCCACTTTACTAGTGATCTTCTAGTTTTCCTTTTTGAGTCTTGGTCATCCTCTTTTAGAGATTTTGGTGAAACTTTTGCTGTTGCCTTAACCTGGGGTTCGCAAACCCCCAAGGGGTTCATAAGTTGATTTCCAGGGATACTTAGATGGCTGATCTAACAATATCCTTTGCAGTACCATTGCATATTAAGTTAAAGTCAGTCACTAAATTAATATTCCACTGATAACTACAGATGGCTGTTCTAATAAAATCCTTTGCAGTACCATTGCGTATTGTGTTAGTGTCAGTCACTAAACTAACATTCTGTTCAATGTGAGATTATTTGGGATTCGGGTAAATGGTCTTATGACTCATGGGGTTCTTAACGAGAAAAAGGATGAGAACCTCTACATTATGTAGACATATCAAAAGCTTTTGATAGAGTCTGGCACAAAGCTTTGATCTCTCAAAGCTAATCTCTTACGGTTTCTATCCTCTCTGTAACTTTATTCTAAGTTTTCTCTCCGACCGTTCTATTAGTGCTGTGGTAGACGGACACTGTCTTCCTAAAGCTATTAACAGTGGTGTCCCTCAGGGTTGTGTCCTATCATCTACTCTCTACCTATCATTCATTAATGATATTCTAAACCAAATTTCTTGCCGTCTCTATTCCTACGCTGATGATTTCCATGCACGTCTTTTCAGAAACGACTAACACTTCAGAAAGTTAACAGGTCCCGCAGGGACGCCATAGAACGCCTGACTTCTGATCTCTCTAAGATTTCTGATTGGAGCAGAGAAAACTTAGTAGTGTTTAATGTCTTTAAAAACTCAGTTCCTCCATCTATCAACTTGACACAACCTTTCGGATAAATATCCCCTTCAGTGACACTCAACTGTCCTCCTCTTCTACACTGAATATCCTCGGTCTGTTCTTTACTCACAATCTAAACTGGAAACTTCACCTCTCATTTCTTGCTAAAACAGCTTATATATATATATATATATATATATATATATATATATATATATATATATATATATATATATATATATATATATATATATATATATATATATATATATATATATATATATATATATATATATATATATATATATATATATATATATATATATATATATATATATATATATATATATATATATATATATATATATATATATATATATATATATATATATATATATATATATATATATATATATATATATATATATATATATATATATATATATATATATATATATATATATATATATATATATATATATATATATATATATATATATATATATATATATATATATATATATATATATATATATATATATATATATATATATATATATATATATATATATATATATATATATATATATATATATATATATATATATATCAGTTGAACGCCTTGTGCAGCGAGACTATGGTAAAGGAGATATGAATTAAATCAAAGAAATAAGTTCAGATGAGCTGTAACCGTGGAAATACATATAAGTAGAAGATGGCAAGAAGGTTGCTTCGATGTGTTAGAAATTGAAGACAGTCAGTGAAAGTAATAAAGATGACAAAGCGAAAACCTTTTGACGACAGTGATAGCATAAGAGATTATAACGTTACCAGAAAAAAATTTTGGTTTCAACATCTTGGTACGGAAATGTCACTCTATTTCTCGCAACAGGTGTCCCGATCACGAACACGAATGAGTGATTTAAGACCTAATATCTCACTTCTGATTAATGTTAAAGAGTCATTATTTCGAAACGACTTACAAACGCCGTCGAAAATTCAGTGGCGAAGGATGCTGGGAAGGAAGGATTATCATAATAGCTCTCTGTTGAGCGTTAAATATTTGAAGATACAGGTGGTGGACAAAGCTACTTAATCTTATGTATCTATGTCTATCTATCTATTCATATGATAATTATAACCATGAACCAGGAATCTTGGTGATGATTCTTTATTCATGTATTAAGTTAAGCATTAGATAGAAGTGTTCTTTAAACATTTAGACATGCTTTAAGTTATGTTCGCTGTCTCATCCTCTGAAAGGCTTACAAAATGAAAGTTGGAAAATACTTCGAATCTAAGCTAAGTTTATTCGGTTTTGTTTTTTTGTGCGTCATTCACAGCCCATCCTCGCTACCTGCCTTCCTGGTGGAGTGATGGCGTGATAGATAATGGAGACCTGGCCGGGAATTCGTTAGTATGCCTGGTTATCATTGTTGAGTTTCTATTGCTAATGATTGGGGCAAATATCTAATGGTTAAGAAACGGGAACCTTTATTACTGGTTAACAATTTCGATTCAGGTATATGTTAAATTGTTAGCTTCCTTTCATTATGAAGTTATCTCTAATAATTGTTTATTTCTTATTTGTTTCTATATTGCTGTTGGTAACTTTTCTTCTCTATCTATTAACGGTGGTGTTCCTCAAGGTTCTATTTTGTCACTCACTCTCTTTTCATCAGTTATCAATTACCTTTTTACACCAAACTCCTATCCTATATACCCCTATCTAACGATGCACTCTTCCACGTCTTTTCATAGACATCCAACCGTTAAAGAAGTAAACAATTCACGCAAGGAAGCCACAGAACGTCTAACTTATAATCTCTCTAAACTTTATGAGAGTCAGAACAAATTTAGTATGTTTAGTACTTCAAAAAGTTTCCTTTATTTCATTTGTCAACTCGACACAATCTTCCAGACAACTATCTCATCTTCTTCAATAACACTTTTCTTTTCTCATCTTCTACAGTGAACATCCTCATTCTGTCCTTTACTTATAATCTAGACTGGAAACTTCAGAGTTCATGTCTAGTAAAAACAGCTTCTATCAAGCTAGGAGTTCTGAGTTGTATATCACATATCACTCCATTTGTGCCTTCTCTGATTCTCTTTAGGCAGAATGAAGTGGGAAAGAGGTGGGGAGAGGATTTTGAGAAAATCATGAATGTGATGGAGGAGAGAGAGTACGAGATTAGTGTAATGGGGATTTAAATGAGGCAAATATAACGGAAGGGACTGCTGGCAGCAGTAAGAGAGATGAAAAGTGGTAAAGCACCCAGGTCTGTTAAAGGCAGATGGGGTCAGTGTCAGAGTTGTAAGCTAGTTAGATCAGGTGTTTCTTGTAAGACAGATGTGTGAAAAATACAAGTGTCCTTCCTGGGCGTTATGTACCTGCTTCAGTAGATAGCTGCTATCCTCGTAATTCTATAAATGATGGTGTTCCACAGACATTATGTGAAACTTTGATATCGTCAATCAGAGACAGAGTCGATAAATTTAACAAATGCTGAAAACAAAGTGTCACTTGTGTATGAGCTCTTCAGTATAACTCTTTTTAAAAGTAATGAACGAATGAATAAACAAATGCATTGGTGTTAATGTGTTATCACGACATAGAAGATGAATGCTGGTCACACCCTCACTTTACCCGTCACGGCCGCACGCTGAGCCTCTAAGGCAGGGGTTCTCAACCTGGGGTACGCGTACCCCCAGGGGTACGTGAGAGGAATTTTTGGGGTACGTGGCGGGTTTCTCAAAATGCTTCAGTTTTAAATAGCAGCAAATTCGTTTGTAGTATACAATGTGTCCTTCACTAGAACCAGGACACGTTAACAACGTTAACAAGGAAACTCTTGGAGTTATATCACTTGAGAGGAAGCTCTCTTGGATTACAGTTGCCACACAACCTTGCAAACCTATAATATTTGCTCCGATTTCTTATTTTATATGTTATTCACACACACAGTGACTTATTTATCACTGTTACTAGTTACAAGTTGCAACTAGCTGCAAGCAACACTAGTTCACTGCCATAATGATCGAAAATTGTCTGATATAGTTCCTTTTGGTAAATGCATTGCATGTTAGTCACATATAGTGTCTCCCTGTGAGGTACCAGTTCCTATCGACACTACCTCATAGAAACATACTAATATTAATTAAAAATTGTGTCTGCTCCACATATATAACACAATTTAAACTTAATAAACTAAGTCAATAAACCATGCATTTATTGTTACCCTTCCTGACGCTGCATTGTGGGTAAGGGTACGTGATCAATACTGAAAGACTTCGAGGGTACATCACATTAAAAGGTTGAGAAGAAGAAGAATTAACCTGTGCAGAAGCGAGGTGAAATGTGTGTTAAGGTTCCGTGCTGTATTTAATTAAGTCTCTAGAAATGAAAGATCTTGGTACACCAGACAATTATGTTTTGCTCTATATTATGATGTCAGTCGTATAAACTCAAGTAACTATAAAGAAATACCATGGTAGAATAAGAACAGAAAAATACTGGTAGGAGTAAAACCCTGGCAAATCAATAGATACATCGTAATACAGTGTTTAGAGACGATTACTCTGTACCGCGAGACGATACTGACTCTCTCCTGCGAACACTGAAATTGTGACAGTTTGGGTCCTCTCCTATTGATATTAATCAAAGTATTGCGATTTATTCACAATAGTAATATATTACACTCCGACGGAACACGGGCCTAATGTGTTTGAGATGTGGCATTTTGTTATAGTACATTTCGCTCTATATAGCGACTGTTTAGGACTAAAAAACTGTAGCTTCAGGTAGATATTCAATAATGTTATCTATCGATTTTCAGTCTTAAAGTAGGGAAAATTACGAATATTGATGCATTTCTTTTATAGTCCTCCTTGCTTCTCGAAAAGGTGCACGAATTTAGAAAAGGTTGAAGAACACTAAACTGTACCCTGAAAAAAATACAGTAAAAAGATAAGATAAAATGACCAACATCTCTATTATTACGGAAGCTAATAATAATACCAAGACTAATTAAGTAATTCAGAGATAACGAAACGAACGACGATCACGAGAGCTTCCACGATAACAGTGTGTACGATAAGATTTGATTCCAGATTCCTCGATAGCGCTCCGAGTTTCCAAGATAACAATGGCATTCCAGTTTCCTCGATAGCGATGCAAGTTTCCAAAATGACGATGCCTTTCCATGATAAAGATGCCCTTCCAGTTTCCAAGATAATAATGCGAGTTTCCACGATCAAGATGCAATTCCAGTTTCCACGGGAACGATGCGGGTTTCCACGATGTCGATGCGGTTCCAGTCCTCACGATGCGATTTCAAGACACAATATTGAAGTCCACTTGCCTACACAGGTACTGGGACGAACCCTTTCACCCCGTAAGGATCCACCCAACACCCTTGAGTGCGAGTAAAGTGACGCTGCCACCTTCCTGCGCTGCAATTGAAGTCCACTTGCCTACACAGGTACTGGGATGAACCCTTTCACCCCGTAAGGGTCCATCCCACACCCTTAGGTGCGAGGAGAGTGGCGCTGCCACCTCACTGCGACGCAATTGAAGTTCACTTGCCTACACAGGTACTGGGGCGAACCCTTTCACCCCGTAAGAGTTCACCCCAGACCCGTGAGTGCGAGGAGAGTGACGCTGCCACCTTACTGCGCCTCACACGGGTAGCCATGAGCATAACCCGCCACACTCCACTCCCCAAACACTGTCAGTGAGTCCTTTTCACCCCGTAAAGGACCACTGGTACGGTCAGTGCCTGGCTCATGGCGCACAGCGTGCCCTCGTTCATGGCGAGTTGTTCAGCCCGATGTCATTATAAGCAGAGGTCCTGTACACACCACTCACCACCAGACTCTATGCAAGGAGCCCTTATCACCCCTTAAAGGCCCCTCACGGCATCATCTGATGGACGGTAGACACGGCACCCTGCTTAAGGCGACGCCTTGCCTAGTATGAGGCGCTGCAAGTTGACAACAATCAGTGAGCTTGAAGCCGCGAAGGAAAATGAGTCCACGCTAACAATGGGATTCCACGACAGGTTGCGATTCCAGTGTCCACGGTACAGATGTGTTTGTTGAGGATAACGATCCGTTTATCGAGGCTAACGGTGCGGCGATGGCGATGGCGAAACGATCCAAAGTATTATTACCTACACAGGTACTGGGACGAAACTTTTTACCCAGAAAGGGTCAACCCCAGTCCCGTGGTTATGAGAGCAGTGACGATGCAACCTTGCAATGCCTCACACAGGTCGCCATGAGCAATGACCCGCCACACACCACTCCCCAAACGCTGTCATGAAGTGAGTCCTTTTTACCTAACCTAACCTAACCTAATCTAACCTAACCTAACCTAACCTAACGTAAAGGACCACTGGTACTGTCAGTGCCTGGCTCATGGCGCACAGCGTGCCCTCGTTCATGGCGAGTTGTTCAGCCCGGTGTCATTATAAGCAGAGGTCCCGTACACACCACTCACCATCATATTCTATGCAAGGAGCCCTTATCACCCCTTTAGGGCCCCTCACGGTACCATCCGGTGAGTGGTAGACATTGATCTCTTGCTTATGGCGACCCTTGCCTAGTGTGATGCGCTGCAAGTGGACGACTAGTAGTGAAGCTTGAGGCCACCAAGGAAAAGCAGGACCTGCAGCCAGTTCCCTGCCTTGGGCCCCAGGCCGGACCCGACGGCCACCTCCTTCCCCCGTGCGGCGCCCAAGGCCGTCACGGCCCTCAAACATCTTTAGGCCGAAAGTTCTCAATCGTCGTTTTAATTTTGATTCGAATATAAAATCGTCGATGGTAAATGAAAAATAGCTTTGGTGTGAAAGTGTGCAAGAGTTAGCTGATTAATGAAACAAGGTGAGGCAGCTTTGCTCCGGAGTATTTAGTGTACTTTGCATGTTGCTGCCTTGAATGTGTACGTGTTTGTAGGTAACTGGATAGAAACAGTAGACCAATGGTAGTTGTGTAGCTATTGGGGAACTTTTGAAAATTAGTTAAGCTTCTGGATAGAGTGGATGAGTGCACACAGGTTTGCGTGTCTTATACATAAACTGCCACTTGTAAACATAAATTTTTCTATTTCATGCTCTTAGAAAAAGCAAACTTAGTTTTCTTTATTTCCTGATCACAATGACGTGTAAATATCAATGTTCCAATCATAAGGAAACACTAGGAGAGGACCCAAACTCCCGTTGAAGTTGCCAGATTCAACAGATATCGTAATATTTCACAGAAAAGATGGTCAACTGCATATCGTATATTTTTGGATATTCTTTTGTCACATAAGGAGATATCAAGATAGGTAAAGTATTTCTAAACATGTATCTACGACAAAAACGCTATAATAGTAGAGTTAGGTTATAACTATGCATTGTGTTTTTATATACCATCTTGCTCTATTCCTGGGAACAAAGATTACTTCTTCCTCAATTGATAGCTCGAAGTTAGTTTGATATTTTCTTTCCTTCTAGGTTAGTAAGTAGACTACAAGACACCATGAACCTATGAAGCCCCGTAAATGAGATTATTTTCATAACTTAGAAATCAAAGTCTGATAATGAGATTGTCTATTGCCAACCAAACCGTTCTGCATAGACGTCTTCAGCGTCATAGAGACCTAATGATGTTAGCTCATGGACAGTGGCCATCCTGACAGCGCGAAACCACAGGGGGTTCATAAGATTTCCAGGGGTACTTAGATGGCTGATCTAATAAAATCCTTTGCAGTGCCATTGCATATTGAGTTCCATGTTCCATGTGACAATACTGGGGGTACTGGTAGATGGTCTTATAACTCAGGGGGTTCTTAACGATAAAAAGGTTGAGAACCCCTGCTCTAAGGTCTAAACTCAAAGCAGTAATGGTGGAAGCAAACAATTGTCTGATAACTCAAGTGAAAAGGTAAATTCTTTTCCTTTATTTTTTCCTCGTGTGTGTGTGTGTGTGTGTGTGTGTGTGTGTGTGTGTGTGTGTGTGTGTGTGTGTGTGTGTGTGTGTGTGTATTTAATTGTTTTCAGAGGACTAGTGAGATTTATGGGTTGTTTATAGTTTTTTTTTTTTTTTCTTTAATACTAGGAAGACAATACTGGCAGTAAGGTCTTGCACATAATCATTAAAGCCGCAGCTTAGTACTCCGGTCACACTTGAGGTAGTAACCGTCCACTGGAAACGACCCATGCATGTTGGATCACAAATTAAGCACGTCACGGGAATAATGCAACATAACTTCATTAACGAAAGCACCAAGGTCTGGGCTGCTGTACATGTCGTGTTACGTTGCCGCTCTTCAACAGACGAAGCTCATCAACGTGCTATCAATACATCACTACCATCAGTCCCTCCACTAGTGTTCCATCTACAATACATGGGTACACACTTTTGTGTGAGTGCCAGATCCTCATCTCTCTCTCTCTCTCTCTCTCTCTCTCTCTCTCTCTCTCTCTCTCTCTCTCTCTCTCTTCTTTTTTTGTCAGTAGTGAATATAGTAGTCAAAGATACATTAAGAAATCCCCAAGGTCTTCTATTTTTATGTCTGCTCAAGTCACTAAGTATAAAGCACTATAAAGTTTGACACTACTGTTCGCAGAGACAGAGAGAATGAGGCTGTTCTACCCTGGCCTCGTACTCGTACCTTCTGCAGTTCCATTAAGAACTGGAGTAATGCATGAACATACCTAAATAAAATGCAAATGTTTTTTTTCGTAACACGGTAGTTAAAAACACAAACAGCCTCTTCTGACGTACCTTTGATCAACCCTTCTCCTCTGTCCCTCGATGATTTATGCACGGTACTTTCCTGAAATGTAGAAAACTAAGTAAGACATCAATTAACATATCATCATGTAATCACATCTACTAAAACTGCATATCTTTTAAGGAAATGGTCCTCAGGACTATTTTTCAAAGGCTTCATTCCTACAACATTTACCCAAACGAAGAGATGAACTCGCAGCCGTTATCGCGGAAAGATTCTTGTGGGAACGAGGCAGTGCTATGCATGTGATTTATACTGAGTTCCTCTGCCTGAAATATAAACAGAAACTATCAACCAATTGAAATTAATATAGAGAGAGAGTTTTGTAAGAATTGATAATGGTGCCTACTGCACTGTGTGGTGCCGAGATGCGAGAAGCAGAGAAGAACGAACGAACGAACGAACGAACGAACGAACGAATGAAACTGGAAGTATACACCAAACTAAAACATTCCAATTAGGATCAACTCAACCACTCATTCAGGTGTCAGTCAGTACACAGTGTCTTGCAATAACATCTTAAACTTGCACCATAACTTTGGTTAAGCATGAACAGAAGCCGGAACAAAGAACAGTCTAAAAGGTTAATGTTTATTTGTGTTCCGCGTGTTGATGTTTGTGGTAGTCAATGTAGAGAGTGTTCCAGTGTGTTCTAGTGGTGGGAATGCTTGCTAGGGAGTGTGTATACTATTTAAGAGCTGCAGGCTACAGGGTCAGGCAGTTGGCTAGTGACTACCAGTTGGAAGCGGGACAAAGGACTCTGAGTAAGGTTGATAAGTTAATACAGGATGCAGTTAACAAGGGAATAAACAAAGAATCTTCACACAGGACAGTAAGGTGGAGCCTGCGAGGATAAAGGCCTGTTCACACGAAGCGACTTTGGAAGCGCGACTTTGGAAGCCGACTGCAAAGTCAATGGAAATTCATTGAAGTGTTCATACGTGGTCGCTTGTCGCTGGGCTGGAAGCGCGACTTGAAATATCTCTCGGTGAAGCGCGTCTTTTGAGCGATTCGGTTAACATGTGTTTCTATGAGGCCGTTCACTCGAGGCGACAGCTTCCCGCGTTTTCGTGAATATTTACACCTCATTTCTGATTTCTGCCAGCAGCTCGTCGAATGTTTTGATGGACATTCTCAGGTAGTTAAAGAACTTTGGTTCATATTCTCTTAATTTTGGGTAAAGGGTGCAGAACATACCATGGGTAAGTCTGTCATGTCAAATAGGGTGAACCCAATGTTGTCTGGGTTTCTTTTTCCGCCTTTGCCAGCGACGATAAATTATCCAGGCACACGCTGCTTCTTCTATGTCCATCACTATCAGACTGACAGAAGTTGGGGGTGGGAGGGGGTAGGCAAGATGGACGCGCGACTATTGTCACCGTCTGTGAACAGTCAGCCCGCAGTCGCGCTTCCAGAGTCGTGCTTCCAAAGACGCTTCGTGTGAACGAGGCTTAAGAGTAAATATGGTGGTAACAGCAGCAACAGCACCAGCACCAGCAGAAGTAGTAGTAGTAGTAGTAGTAGTAGTAGTAGTAGTAGTAGTAGTAGTAGTAGCATCATCATCATCATCATCAGCAGCAGCAGCAGCAGCAGCAGCAGCAGCAGCAGTAGTAGTAGTAGTAGTAGTAGTAGTAGTAGTAGTAGTAGTAGTAGTAGTAGTAGATGTAGTAGTAGTAGTAGTAGTAATAACAGCAACAGCAGCAGCAGTAGTAGTAGAAGTTGCCTATCTCTCTCTCTCTCTCTCTCTCTCTCTCTCTCTCTCTCTCTCTCTCTCTCTCTCTCTCTCTCTCTCTCTCTCTCTCTCTCTCCCCCTCTCTCTCTCTCTCCCCTTCTCTCTCTCTCTCAGCCATAGAAATTACCTTAACAGCGTGGTATCACAAATTCTTCAGTTATCTTTTTAATTTATATCCTCACAGCGTCTCTCTTGCTTCTTTTTCGTTCCCCATTACTTGATTTATATGTCTGCTGTTGCGTTGGGTGCCGGGAAGGTGGATGTACACAGATTTTTCACGATAAAATAAGACTAGGATTCTGCTTGTTGGCGGAGACGTTCTAGTCACTCAGGAACATCGTACGTCAATGATAAAGTGTCGTACATTGATATTATTGCTATTTTCATTATTATTATTATTTTTATTATTATTATTATTATTATTATTGTTATTATTGTTATTATTATTATCATCATCATCATCATTATTGTTATTTTTGTTGTTATTATCATTATAATTATTATCTTTATCATCATCATAGTCATCATCATCATAATAATCGTCGCCATCATCATTGTTATTATTATCATTGTTATTTTCATTATTGTTGTCTGTATTCATTTTAATTGTTGTTTGTATCGTTATTTATCAATTTACTTGTTTGTTTGTAGAATTGATTATTTATTTGTTTATTCATTTATCTATTTATTTATTTATTCCATTTGTCCTCTCCTCTGCCTGCAACAGTCTGAGAGAGAGAGAGAGAGAGAGAGAGAGAGAGAGAGAGAGAGAGAGAGAGAAATCACATACTGTTTAATATTCAGTGAAAAAAATATTTGCAAAAAATGTCATGATTTCGTTTAACTTCAACACGAAGAGAAGCATTTCTATATGACTTCTTTCTTTCTTTCTTTCTTTCTTTCTGTTCACCAAACTACATTTCATTCTTTACAACGGTGCACTATTTTCATATGAATTTTCAATACTATAATTTAAGATGTGTGGCCCTCCCCTTCCTCTCTTTCTTGTATGAGGCTGAACTATAAAGCAGAGGAGACGGATGAGAGTGTGCACTGCGAACTCTGCCTTTAAGAAATACAAACACATTAGTCAAGTGGAAGTGAGAGAGTGGGAACATTAGCCTAGTGCAAAGTGAGAGTGGGAACATAGCTTAGTGCAGCAGGAGAGCGAGAACATAACATGCACCAGCAGTTCTTGAATTGTTATTTAAAGCCGGTTCACACGTGTCAATATGCGGCTGGAAATACTAGCCGTTACACAAAAGTATCGACAGAGCCCTGCTAGTCGGAACACGTTCACACACAGCGGCTGGGAAGTATCGGCTGGTAGGACTACATTTCTTTAAGAAGAATGTTCATCTTAACGAAAGACTATGCACTAGACTAGACTATGCTATCGAATCAAATCATCACAAGTCTTCAATCCTCACCTCCAACAACATTCCACAGAGAGGGAAAATCATTGGAGTGGCAGCGATCTCATCGAATGTAGTTCTACGGAGGGTTTTTTTTTTTTTTTTTTTTTTTTTTTTGCTGTACAACTCTTTTCGGGTCCCTGACATACTATTTGTCCCGCACAGGCTCCAAAATCTTCCTCTATACCTATGGACACCAATGTTCAAGCCTTCCATGTCGTCACAGTGTAAACAAAGCCGCTACCTGTCGGTCTTGTTTTGCGGCTATATTTTACACCCGCTAGGCTTCAAAATCTAGCCGATAACTCTAGCGGCTAGCATTTCCAGACGCAAATTGACACGTGTGAGCCCGCCTTTACATTACACTGCAATAAGCAACTTGAAAATCATTGATTCCTTGGACTGCATTGTCTTTGCATCGTCGTATTTATTTTTATTTATTTATATATATATATATATATATATATATATATATATATATATATATATATATATATATAATTTTTTATATATATATATATTTTTTTAACAGGCTTAGCATTTTCAAGGGTGTTTCCGTGTTTGTGGTGTTGGTTTAGTAAGGATTCTGTCTCATCGGTGATAAACACTCTCATAAGGATCTGAGTGATAATCTCCGTGACCTCTGGAAATAGTTGTGAAGAGAAAAGACAAATTGCTCCAGAAAACAGGCACTCTACGTAAATATGTATACAATAGAACAAATTGTACCATATAGTTAATGTTCATTTATGAGTGTTTCAATTTCGTTTTCTCTCAGCTCTTAACTTCTCCTTATGCCTTTTTTCTATTCTTTAATCTGTATTATGTATAACTTTTCCCTCTTAGTAACCTAATTTTCCTTTCTTTTTCCTTTTTAATCCTCTTATCTTTTTTCGATAGGAAGAAAAAGATTATTATAAAAGAAAACTACAAAATAGTCATCCACTCCGGATACTTAGATAGATAATATGTTGCCGTCTTTTATTTACATTGAGTTAGAAGACTAGTATTTTCATTTGAGGTTGTCTTCAGGTCTTACAAGATAGCACACACTGGGCAAGGCCAGGCAAGAGGAGAGAAGGGTCACGGCGGCGGGATGTGGTCGAGGAGCCTGGTCTTCATTTCACTCCTCCTAGCACAAGGTAAGGGAAACCTCTGGAAGGAGACTGAGCGATATGGCTTCCATTAGCCATAAAAGTTAGGTATATTCTTGTGTGATTTATGTTTTTCAGTGAGTGTGGTAGACGTGAGAATATGCAGTAGGTAGTGATGGAAATTATCATTTACCAAGGAACGCAAAAGAAGAGCAAAGTAAAATAAAGCTTCTTATTTCTAGTTAGGTTCTTTATGTGTTTACTCTAACAGAAGTCATAATTTATATATATATATATATATATATATATATATATATATATATATATATATATATATATATATATATATATATATATAATTAGGAGGCTGTTTGCAATAAACTATACTGTATATTATATAGTAAACATTACCTACTCTATTTCATGGATTTGAGCGAGTGATGTTACGACGATAAGTAGTAACAAAACTTTAAACTTTCTCGAGCAATATGTTTACTTGCAGGAGGGCGTGAGTGTGATGCAAGACTCGCTAGATGCCGCACTTCATTCCTGACCCCAGAGCTGGTGAGGGCCACAGTTCAGGTTGCCTCCACTACGTCTCTCAAGGGATTCTATGTCGTATTCCAGGGTGCGCCAGGTAAGCCCGGACATCTTGCATGTGGATTGGTTAAAGTTATCACCAAACCTCGCACCTGTAGGGCTTAGGCATACAAAGGTTCCCATACCGACCGAATAGTGGTCCTTAGCTCGGAATAACGAGGAAACAGAAACCTGATACATATAAAGTTGATGATTTACGGTTGTTATATAAGAAAATTTCTAGTTTTCGTTGCTTGCTCATCGCCTACATTTAAGTGATTAAGCCATCAACAGCACCCCTTCCATGCCGCCGTCCTCCCTCCTCGATATGCATCACCCACAAGAAATGCTAAAGACTTCCCTTTTTATAAGAGAAATTTATCCTTACTTCCATATTCTGATATACATATTACCATATTCGAATTATTATTTAGTCTATCAGCCTAAGCATTTACAATCATTCGAGGATTACACGTTCCATTAGATTCTAGACTGTAATTGGTATTTTGAGCACTGATGAACGTAATACTGCCTGTGTGTATTTACTGTGTTGCCTCGGTGCGCCAGATGAGTGCCTGCTGAGTGCCTTGGAGGCCGGCGGGTTGGGCGCCAGACTGCTGTCGAGTGCAGGGCGGTGGAGGAGTACCCTTGAGCGTGTTCCCTACGGCGCGGCTTCTCAACACCTGTTCATTGGGAACCTCACCTGGATTGCCAACATGGTATCACAGGTAAGGTTGGCCACCACATCCCTGTCACTCTTCAAGTCACGGTGGTGTTCCCATGTGCAAAGTAATGGATAGAGCGAAGGATAATGTCAATAGTACTTCAAAGGTGTTCCAAGGATGAAAAGTTGGAAACAGAAACACAAGGTGGATACACACACACACACGCATGTCACATCACATCACTGACATATTTGAATACTTTCTGTGATTAATTCTTCTCGTTCCCCTGTTGCCCGCCATGACCCGCTGCGTTAATCCCACAGGCGAGTCATATGATGGCGGCCCACACACTCCACACAGAGGTCAGTCACTCACTTGTTTGGCCTAGATCGGCTCTGATTCTCTTTTTTTTATTTCTTTCCTTATTTATTTCCTCTTTCTTTTTTCTTCAGTTCATTTAGCTATCTTTGGTTTTATTTTTTACGTTTCTCTAAATTGTCTGAGTTGCATCCTCAATTTCATGGATACAAGTTGCTACACACGACAGGAAAATAAGCAGAGAAAGGACTTAACTTAATGATTAACATGTCATCTAAACATAAGCGTGTCTTCCCTCACACTCACCATCCCCTCCAGAGAACCTCATGGGTGTGGGTGGTGACGCTGTCCACCAACATCACACAACCAGACAACAGTGGTGCGCCCGAGCCTTCCTCCAGCCTCACCTTTAGGAACGCGACGCAAGTGGTGAACAGCCGCGCTAAAGGCATGCTAAAGGGCGTCCTACTGATGCAGGAGCAACACGAGACATCCTTACTGGCTTCGTCGTCTTCCCCAGGGAGAACCTTCCTCACTAACTCTCCGAAACCTGCTAAGGAAGTCTCGAGGTGCTGTGTGTGTGTGTGTGTGTGTGTGTGTGTGTGTGTGTAAAGTAATAGATGGATCTTGGGCTTATTCATTTCTATTTTTCCGTGTAATTCTTCCACAATATTCTTTCCTATCGTGAATGTTTCCATTCTGCAGCGGCCATCGTGTACATGTGGGCGGGATGATGCCGCGGCGGGACTGGTTCTGGGAGTTGACTCTCGTGGGATCCTACGTCACTCATAACCTCAGCCTCTTCAAGCCTCTCTGGCCACAGACATCCTACGATTTCCACGGAGGAAACATTTACATCGCCTTCTCACAGGTAAATTGGAATGTATCTGAGGCAGCATGAACATAAATACTTTTATTTGTTTAACGTTTTTATTTTTTATTTTTTTTAGAGAGAATCTTTTTCTAAAAAAGGTCAGTTTGCGCAATTTTATGTCCCACTTTGACAAATGAAACTATTCTTAGCGTTACATCATATATTTCATTATTACACTCGTTATTATAATCGCAATGTCAAAATCTAACCTAAGATAAACTCACACACCAAAACCCATGTACCGTAAGTAGTACCTTAATCCATCCCAAAGAGCCGCGTGGTAGCTCTAAAGCAATACCGAACCATACACACTATTCTTCCGACCAACAGAAAGCCGGGACCATTGAGAACCGAGTCAACACTGACGTGATGGACGCGCGAGGATACCTGGCTGACATGCTGAAGATCGTGATGGAAGCGCTCAACGCGACGGGCGTCCTGCGGCTGACCCGAGGCGCCGGCGGCAAGGACCGTACGGGGACCTGGAACGGAGTCATAGGAGTCGTTGTGAGAGGCGTGAGTCTGCAGCTTGAGGCAGTAATGTGACTTACAGGGAGCTAGTTATTCTATGGGAGAAATTAACTTTTTTTTTCTTGTAACACTCTCGTCTCAAAAAGGAAAAAAAAAAGTTTTGAATTATAATTTCAGGTCATTGGCCTAAAATAACTGATTGAATGTATTTATTATACGAGAAGAAGAAAAGACCAAGGCATAGCTGACTCGATATCAGTCAAGAAGTAACAGGAACACCGTACGGTACCGTGAAAAAAAAATAGTAAAATGATAAATAAATAAATAAAATACATTATGTATTTGATGTAAGTATTGTTTCGGAGAAATATGCGTTCTGCAACAACAATTATTTCATATAAACCATAGAATTTACTCGGTTTGAGTCTTTGCCAGGGCCTCCATATTAACCAAAGACGTGAGGAGGCCAGGTATAGGGAAAATTATGTCATCATTCACGTATTTAGAATTATATACATGAATGCCTGATTACACGTTGACTACTATAGAATGGCCTTATGAAACTTGTTACTGGAGTAGATTTGCAGCGTTTTACTTGGAAAGTTAATGAATGAATAAACAAAGAACCACAGGAACTAAAAAATTTTAACTACTAATCAATATTTTTGTCTGTCAGTGTTGTCTTTCATGATTAACAGTATTTCATTATGCATGATGGGAAGTCGCAGCAGTCACGAAATTACAGAACAGGCTATGTTTAGGCATACCTTAATGCCTCTGGAAGTCTTGTTTTTATCTCTGCATACCTAAAGAATGTCTCTAGACGTGGGAACTATACAGCTCGCCTTTCCTGCAGGAGGCGGACATCGGCGCGGTGGACTTCATGCCAAACCACCAGAGGAAGGAGGTAGTGGACTTCAGCGTAGCCATCGGTCAGGACCCGGTCATCATCTTCTCCAGTGCCCCCTACATAATCATCAAGCCAATGCTCCTCCTGCAGATATTCTCCCCCGAGGTGAGGTTAGCGTCTCCAAGGCAACCGTGCCGTGTTGGTGATGTATTCTGACCTTGATATTATCATTCTTCCAGTTCAGTTCAGTGTAACCTTAGCGTGTTGAGTTAAAGGCAGTGATTCAGATGCTGAGACTTTTATTCATCAGTTTTGCGGGCCTGCCTCTAACAGGTGTGGGCGTGCCTCGCGGGGGCGGTGCTCGGGGGCGGGGCGGTGCTGAGTTGGCTGAGGTGGGTGGAGTCCAGCCTCACACCCACCACCTCTGACATGAGCCGCCTTCCCTCCAACGTGATCTTGGTCTTCAAAATGCAAGTCTTTCAAAGTAAATCATATGTGGCTTAGTTTTCCTTTCTCCAGGGGAAAAAAAAAAAAAAAAAAAAACAGCACAAAGATATAATGGGCGAAAAAGAGTAGTCATGTAAATCAGCACATAGATACCAACTAAATGACACTTAAGTCTTTTTTTATGAAGGAAAACACTAATTAAAAGACTGGGTGTGTGCAGTTGCTACGAGTAGTGTTTTCATATTATGTCTTCCTACCATATACATAAAAAAAAAAAGCGGAAGTATTCAGATGAAGAAATACAGAAAATACTATCACTCTCCGTCGTCGTGTCACTGCTGTATCCTTAACCTGTCAAGACATCTGCACTTCCACCTATCCCACACCCAACACAGGCCTTGACACGCCGGCCTCAGCCATTGCAGAGTGTTTGCGTGTTTGTGTCATATATATAACACTATTAAAGCACCAATCTTTTCTCGTCTCGTTCTGCATGCATGGGTGTCTATCAGCCCTACTTGGTTATGTAGATAAGCACACACACACACACACACACACACACACACACACTTTTCATTTCATTTCATTGTTTTAATGTCCCCCCTGTACATTTTCAGTGTAATTTTTTTACATTGCCAAATTAATAAACCGTATATTATTATTATTATTATTATTATTATTATTATTATTATTACACACACACAACTCATGCCGTCCCCCACACAGGCTCTCAAGGACTGCCGCCCGGATCATCAGCCAGGCTCCTTGCGGGCTTCCTCATGCTCGTAGCTCTGTGCATCGGCTCTGTCTACAGCGGCTCTATCACGGCCTTCCTTGTCATTCCGTTCCGGTAGGCTCTCTTCACGGAGCAGAATCTGCTGTTGTAGTGTAATTCACATGTTCTTTTCACAGATCACAAATCACTCACTAGGTTACATGAGAGTGAATTAATCATGCGTCAGTCTTCGTATTACTTGAGGTTTTTTTATATTGTGGATGTGTTCTGTAGCATAACCTATCAAATTTGCTTCAAAATGACAAAATGTATCCACTTGCATATGGTCTCCTTCCGTGTATATCTATTACATTAGCAGTTTGTAGTACAAATTTTTCTTTGCTTTATTTTTCCCCCTATTAAATAATAACAAATTTTTCACGTATTTGGTCTCCTTCCTTATAATTCTCTCAAACTTTCCCTCATTTTTTTTTCTATTAGATAAGACAATAATCCTCACATGCACTTGGTCTCCCTGCTGGTCAGATCGAGCCCCATCAACTCTGTCGAGGAGATGCTGGACTCTGATGTGATTCCCTGCGGCAGGAGTAAGACCAACACCGTCGCCAACATCATCGTAAATACTCGTCCTTCTAACAAAATTATCAAACCTGTCAGCGATTGCTTTTAATAGGCTCCAGTGAAAATTATTAGGATTTTCAAGTATTTCCGTGACACTTAACATAATTCTTGTATCATAATTGAGAAAAATGTTCATGACAAGCGAGTTAACCATCTCTAGTCTTTGCAAATAGTGCTTATGAGGAAAAAGCGTTTCAAAATACTGGCCACATGTTACTTACACTGGTGGCACTTCTCGGGCGTGCGCAGAACAATCCGACTGGGGCACTGTTCAGCGTGCGCCACCTGGTGAGGATCATGGGCGGGGAGGAGCTCAACACACAACAGTACATGGACCAGGTGGCAAAAGGGACGTATGCCATCATCGGTGAGTCGCAGCCTGAGGGAGAGAGTTGCTTGTATATACACAGGCTACTGACATGTTAAAAGCTTCATGAATTCATTTAAAGTGTTGTGTAAAGCGTATTCCAAATAATGCTTCTGGTCATGGTAAGCGACACATTTGTCTGTTTTACGATGTATTTTATCCATCTTTAGATAAATTAGACACTTAATTTCTACTTGCCGTAAATAAATCAATAGGAGAGCAATTTATGGTAGAAGAATGCATTTTCGAGATTGACTCCTAAATAATAGATAAATTGATAAATAATCATAACAGAATATCAGAATCTATATATTGGTGAATATATCTGTGATATGTAGAGAGAGAGAGAGAGAGAGAGACGTATCACCTTCAAATACTTCCCTGCCCCTTGTAGACACGCTGAGCTCCGCCATGGGTCGCGCGAACAAGTTCACTCGACAAGGAGACCGCTGTAAGTACCACACCAGCAGGGAGAACATTCAGGTCAACTTGGACACCATTGCGCTCGCCAGGAACAGTCGCTATACCTCCCGCATCAACGCTGTGTGAGTACTGCGTCCACCACTTCCCCCCTTCGTTATTTCCCTTGAAGTCGCTAGGATACATAAAATTCTCAAAAACACTGGGAAGGGTGCATGAACTTAAAAAAGGATGAAAACAATGATCTAATGAACGGGCGTCCCTACCACCACGACCCACAGCCTGATGAGCCTCCAGTACTTCGGTTTCATCCAGAACGTGAAGAGGATGCACTACCAGCCTCTGTGTGTCGCCGAGCTCGAGGACAGCGGCCCCTCGCCCCTCAGACTCGTACAGGTTTGCGTTCTGAAACACTTCTGTGCTGCACGTAAAATACTTGAAGTTACATATTTTTGGTTCTTTTTTTAGGTAGGACCTGATACGGCCAAGGACAACAAAAATAGCAATAAAAAGGCCCGCTAAAGTGTCGGTCTCCATACAGTGTCGAAAGCGTTAGTCAAAACTAGAGGATAAGTACCTTGAAATATACTTCTTCAAAGCACATGGTGGAGTGAAAAAAACTGACGGAGAAGAATCGGAACACTTAACTTAATAGAAGCTGTTTTAGCTAGAGATAAGATATGAAGTTTAGATTATAAATAAAGGACAGATCGAGGAAGTTCAGTGTAGAAAAGGGGGACAGATGTGTGTCACTGAAGAAGAGGGGATAGTTCTCTGGTAAGTTATGTGGAGTTGATAGAGCGTCCCTTATATTTTTTATATTTTTATGTTCCAAAACGCAGGTCCAGGGCGCATTCTTCGTCCTGGGTGCTGGTCTCGGGATGTCGTCGGCAGTGCTGGTGGCGGAGTGCTTGCTTATGCGTCGCTCTAATACTCCATAGGGAAACTCTCTCTCTCTCTCTCTCTCTCTCTCTCTCTCTCTCTCTCTCTCTCTCTCTCTCTCTCTCTCTCTCTCTCTTATTTCCGGTCATTCCTCATTTTTCCTACCTTTGGCTTTGTTTTCTATCCTCAAAGCCAATTTCACTTGTGATTGACTTGCGTGTTTCATCTTTGTTTTTAAGCGTTCTTTTCTCTTCCTATACAAAACTTCAAGCTCGTGTCTCTCCGTACTCGACAGATTATCACTTACAGCTAAGAAAATAATAAAAGAATTAACAATTATCATTTATCTATGATAAAATCCTTATCCCTCGCAGAGAGAGAGAGAGAGAGAGAGAGAGAGAGAGAGAGAGAGAGAGAGAATGTTGAATATGATGACCTATACGGTTAATGGGACTTCAATACAGGGTTAGGAAGAGGAAGGTTAAGACAAAAGAAAGAACAATACACAGCTGCAGATTTGATAAATGGTCTTTACAAACATGGCTGGGATAAACTACGTTATTTTTTACATTGTATCAGATGATGGCTCTAAGGTTTGTTTATTTATTTGTTTGTTTTTCACTCAGCCTCTCATGCACCTCTTCTGATTATCTTAACAGCTTAAACCAAGATTAAACTTAAACTTAAACCAAGGGGATATAATAAAACAAATCACACCTTTCGGTTATTTCTCTCTCTCTCTCTCTCTCTCTCTCTCTCTCTCTCTCTCTCTCTCTCTCTTGCGGGTGGGTTACCTTCCGCTGTAGCAGGTTGCTTGGGTGGAAGGCGGGCCCACCTTCGAGTGTCACCTGTGCCGTGCTCACCGTGCCACCACCATCGAATACTATTGTATCTCATGCCCTACTGTGTGACACCTTTTTTTTTTTTCTTTTTTTTCTTTTTTTCTTCTTCATCTTTTAATGTCCGGGCCTATAGCGACTGTACGTAACTTGAAGAATATTGGAAGCGCTGTTAAGCTTCAACCCATTAGTGGCGTAGGCAGTTTTATTTATAGTGGTAGCCATATTAGGGCCCATATCACCACTCAAGCTCATCTTTAATTTGGTGTAACCACCTATGAACCTGTATATTATGGTGACCTGCCGCAGGGTCTACCGCTGGATGCCGTCTGCCGTCACCGAACTTCTCATTCGCCACACTTGCTTTGGAGGGTTTTCCAAATGCATGTTTTATTTTGTTTTATTTATTTATTTATTTATTTATTTATTTATTTATTTATTTATTATTATTTTTTTTTTTTTACTAATATATAAAATGTATATATTCGGCCATCCATCGACTGTGTGTGTGTGTGTGTGTGTGTGCACGAGCGCTGACACTGAGCGTTGTGACCTTTATGAACCACCTACTGTACGTATATACTTGTCTGACGCTAAAAGAGTTACAAATAAATCAGATCAATAAAATTCTCTCTCTGATTTATTGAGATTTTTTTGTTCCTTTCGTTAAAATATAACAAATATATTAGAAAAGGAAAAGAGAAGACAAAACACTACACGTACCTAAGGCCTTCAGCCTTTCAGCTCAACATTTCGTCAGCTGATGGGGTTTGTTTACACACAACCGGCGGTGGGTCCACGCACCTCCATGTGCCTATGGACTGTCTGTGATTCTGGTGAGTGCTGAGTAGTATTTGAATCAAAGATTACTATTGAAATAACGGGTAGTGCTAAGTAAACATTAGTATTGCCTTCTGAGACCTAGGTAAGGTTGGGTTTAGATTAATTCAGCTTCATTCCTTTCATTGTTTACTTTCAGCTGTAGTTCTTGGAGCATGATGTTCCTCCCCTTCAAACACACTACGGCAACACACACTCTCCTGCAGAAAGGTAATTTTTAGAATACAGTATGAAAGTGTTTTCCTTTTCCCATATTTGTTCAGAGTTTGAGTATTTGTTCCTATTTTGCATCAAACTTCTCCAGATTCAGTGAGATCTGTTAGGGAGTCAAGCACCTATGTCCCTAATATTTCTTTGTCCCTAAGTGTTCCATTGTGTGTTGCACATTGATTTATAATTGAATATAGATGATGGGATGAGGCTTTTGTTCTTTCAAGATATGGCAACAATTCATTGAAGATAATGTAGTTTCTGGATCATCCTATTTATTGCAGCATATTTTGATAATTGTTTAAAGATATTTTTGTTGCAGTGTTGCAACCTGTTCGTCTGAGTCATCCTGTTCGAGGAATCAAAAAAGCAAAATTTCAGAGGGTTTTGGACCCACAGCATACTGATGATCTGCCTGGTAGGTTGTTTTTGCTTTCCTGATTGGTAGATAAGGATACTTTATCAAATCAAGTGAACCTATATTATATGCATACAGTATTTATGATGCAGATCAGTGGTTCTTAACAAACTTAGCATAGTTGAATTTGTTTAATGCTTCAAAAATCTTCAATTTCTTCATCTATCAACTCAGTGCAGACTGACAACTATCTCCTCTTCTTCAATGACACTCAACTGTCCCCCTCTTTTACATTTAGTATCCTCAGTCTATCTTTTACTTATAATCTAAACTGGAAACTTCATATCTCATTTCTAGCTAAAACTGCTTCAATGAAGTTAGGCATGCTGAGTTATTTTTACCAATTTTTTCACCCCAAATTGCTAACTCTGTACAAGGATCTTATCTGTACATGTATAGAGTGTGCTTCACATACCTATATGGGTAGGTTGCATTCATACAGTTCTTCTAGACACAGAGCAATCAAATGCTTTTTGTCTTATCAGCAATTTTCTTCTAATTAAATGTCTTTAGCCTCCTTCTCATCCCACATAGTATCCATTGCACTTAGAAAATCATTCCTGTGGTAAGGTCAATTTACTACAGTGCCATGTAAGAATTAAACAGGCAGATTTTTTTTTCATATCTGGGACTTCATTCATTACCACTGTCCCAGGTGTCATAATATGGCATTGAAATGGACTTGTTGTTAACAGTATAATGGACTTGTAGCTTAAATGAGTTTGCTTCATGACATCAACATTCTTATTTCAGAATTTGAGTATGTTGGTAAAAGCTCCCGTCCAGACACCCTTGTGTTCACCTGGGGAGTTGCTGACCATGGTGGTCTCGGTCGACCCTCTTTTGTCCGACCAGACACATCCAAGAAGCAGACACGTATGTCTTACATGCACCACCCACACAGAGCAGAATTCGGGGAGAATCATAAGGTACGTAGTATACTGCATAAGTGGTACTAGTACATATGTATTTTATACATTTCATTGTGTATATCCGTCACTGTTTGATTAACATGCAGTCCACATTTTTTGGACAATCATCACTATTCTCATTTTATTGAATTAGTACTTTTGAAGCCTTGATGAATTTTTTCTTCTTTTTTATTGTGCATGGTTCATTTTTCTTATTTCATCTTATTTACTCTTAATCTGAAGGCTAAGATATGAGGGAATAGTATATCTTTTTAGTGTATTTTGACACCTTGATACCTTGAAGGAGACTGTTAGACTAGATATGTTGTATAAACTAGATAAATTCATGGATATTTTTATGGCAGCTGTATACATGTATATATTAATACTAATATTGTATACATGTATGTAGTAATGGAAACCCATCACTTTCAGGTTGTAGATCTAGCCTGTGGTTATGGCTTTACAGTATTTGCTGTTAAAGATAAATCAGGACCTTCATGTTATGGTACTGGCCTCAATACTGACTCACAGATCGGTAAGCATGTCTGAAACCTGTCAGTGATTACAATGCTTCAACAACAAAATGTGTTTCTATCATGGTTTGCTGTCTATGAGTGCTGCCAGGGTAACATTTGTATTTAATTCTGTCTTTCACTCATTCCACACTACACTCATAGGAGTAGGTAGTAGACACCTACCAGAACGATAATTTACTCCCAACGAGGTCTAATAGCACTAGTTCAGGGGGTGCTGTGAACTCTCCATTAAAGCTAGTTGTGATATCACTGAATGTTTCCCTTGGTGTCTCACAACTCAAGCGGGCAGTCACAGCCTGCCCTCTAAAGACAGCTTTCCTACTTCTCATAAAACTACATGCAATTACCACACACACACACACACACACACATATACTTAGAATTCGAAATAAAAAAATGATGACTCCAAATCCAGCCTCGGAGTCCCGTTCTGAGGAAGGGACCAGAAATGTCCCTAGGTCAGACTGCTCTCTCATTGACGACCCGAAATGTCTTGACACCTCCCTCAACTTTTTCTTCATTAAATTCTGCAACATCTTCTTTTCCTCACCGAAACACAGCTGTCTGAGGCAACTGACAGTAGCCCCTTCTGTGTCCTCCTACTTTCTCTATTCTCATATTCACTCCAAAGCTGGATATTGCGTCTATGTGCGCAATGACTTAACTTGCCTAGTGCCCACGTTCTTGAATCTTTCGAGTTTTACACCATCTGCCTTCGACTCATTAGTCACTCTCTAACTAAATTTATCTGTGCTGTGTATTTCTCCCCTAACTCGTCTAACTATAGTAAATTATTTGACTTCCAAAGTGGAGCACATTCTGTCCCTCTACCCTTTGCAGAGATTTTCATCCTTGGAGATTTCAATGTTCACCACCAGCTTTGGCTTTCCTTTCCCTTCACTGACTATCCTGATGAAATAGTCTTCAACTTGGCTATCCTCCATGACCTAGAGCAACTGGTGCAACACCCTACTTGTATTCCTGACTGTCTTGGAGATACGCCCAACATTCTTGATCTTTTCCTTACCTCTAATCCTTCTGCTTATGCTGTTACCCTATCTTCTCCGTTGGGCTCCTCCGATCACAATCTCATTTCTGTATCTTGTCCTATTTCTCCAATCCTTCCTCAGGATCCCCCAAAGCAGAGGTGCCTCTGGCATTTTACCTCTGCCAGTTGGGGGACCTGAGGAGGTATTATGCTGATTTTCCCTGGAATGATTACTGTTTCTGTGTCAGAGACCCATCTGTGTGTGCTGAACGCATAACGGAGGTGATAGTGTCTGGCATGGAGGCATACATTCTTCATTCTTTTTCTAAACCTAAACCTTGGTTTAACACAGCCTCGTGCTATACATGATAGAGAGGTTGCCCACAAAAGATACTTGAGCCTTCCATCTCCAGAATCTCACTCACTTTATATTTCTGTCCGAAATCATGCCAAGTCTATTCTTTAACTTCCTAAACACTCCTTTATAAATAGAAAATGTCAAAATCTTTCAAACTCTAACTCCCCTTGTGACTTCTGGTGTCTGGCCAAACACATCTCCAATAACTTTACTTCTTCATCTTTCCCTCCTTTATTTCATCCTGATGGCACCACTGCCATCTCATCTGTCTCTAAAGCTGAACTCTTCTCTCAAACCTTTGCTAAAAACTCCGTTTTGGATGATTCTGGGCTTGTCCTCCTCTCCTCCTCCCTCTGACTATTTCATGTCTTCAATCAAAATTCTTCGTAATGATGTTTTCCATGCCCCTCTGGCCTAAACCCTCGGAAGGCTTATGGACCTGATGGGGTCCCTCCTATTGTTCTCAAAAACTGTGCTTCTGTGCTTGCACCTTGGATAGCCAAACTTTTTTCAACTATGTCTATCGACTTTTACCTTTCCTTCTTGCTGGAAGTTTGCCTACATTCAGCCTGTTCCTAAAAAGGGTGACCGTTCTAATCCCTCAAACTACCGTCCTATAGCTTTAATCTCTTGCTTGTCTAAAGTTTTTCAATCTATCCTCAATAGGAAGATTCTTAAACATCTGTCACTTCACAATCTTCTATCTGATCGCCAGTATGGCTTCCGTCAAGGTCGCTCTACTGGTGATCTTCTGGCTTTCCTTGCTGAGTCTTGGTCATCCTTTTTAGAGATTTCGGTGAAACTTTTGCTGTTGCGTTAGATATATCAAAAGCTTTTGATTGAGTCTGGCATAAAGTTTTGATTTCAAAACTGCCTTCCTATGGTTTTATCCTTCTCTGCAACTTTATCTCGAGTTGCCTTTCCGACCGTTCTATTGCAGCCGTGGTAGATGGCCACTGTTCTTCTCCTAAATCTATTAACAGTGGTGTTCCTCAGGGTTCTGTCCTATCACCCACTCTCTATTATTCATTAATGACCTTCTTAACCAAACTTCTTGCCCTATCCACTCCTACGCTGATGATACCACCCTACATCTTTCCACGTCCTTTCAGAGACGACCAACCCTTCAGGAAGTCAACAGATCACGCAGGGATGCCACAGAACGCCTGACTTCTGATCTTTCTAAGATTTCTGATTGGGGCAGAGAAAACTTAGTAGTTTTCAATGCCTCAAAAACTCAATTCCTCCATCTATCAACTCGACACAACCTTCCAGACAACTATCCCTCTTCTTCAATGACACTCAACTGTCTCCCTCTTCCACACTGAATATCCTTGGTCTGTCCTTTACTCATAATCTTAACTGGAAACTTCACATTTCATCTCTTGCTAAAACAGCTTCTATGAAATTAGGCATCCTTTTACGTGTCTGCCAGTTTTCTCGCCCCTCCAACTGCTAGCTCTGTACAATGGTCTTATCCATCCTTGTATGTAGTGCTCTTTGCATGTTTTGGGGGGTTCCACTCATACAGCTCTATTAGATAGGTGGAATTTGACTGTCATTAGCCTCCTTCTCATCGCCAATAGGTTGCATCTTTCTATCTTTTATCACTATTTTCATGCTAACTGTTCTACTGATCTTGCTAACTGCATGCCTCCCCTCCTCCTGCAGCTTTGCTGCACAAGGCTTTCTTCTTCCTCTCATCCTTATTCTGTCCAACTCTCAATTACAAGAATTAAGCAGTACTCTCAATCATCCATACCTTTCACTGGTAAACTTTGGAATTCCCTACCTGCTTCTGTATTTCCATCTTCCTACAACTTAACTTATTTTAAGAGAAAGATATCAAGACATTTGTCCCACTCTTTTGACTAATTCTTTTTAATCTTTTATGGAGACTGCAATTCCAGTGGGCCTTTTTTTTCTAATATAGTTTTTTTGCCTTTGGCAGTTCTCCCTCTTACATAAACAAATAAAGAAAGAAACATTTTTCAACTCTCCTGCTTCCCAGCATAGAGTTCTATGCACTTTTTCCATATGAAAGGGTGTATTCTCATTTGTACCCAATATTTGTATCTTTCATATTTTCTTGTAAGTTTTCTTGTCATTTTTCTAGATTGCAATTAACTTCTTATCTATCCTCCATTTTTATTAATTTCATTATATATATATATATATATATATATATATATATATATATATATATATATATATATATATATATATATATATATATATATATTTTTTTTTTTTTTTTTTTTTTTTATGGGCCTTTGGTGTTATATGTCAGTTCTTATGTACAGTATTATCATGAAAGAATAGATAAAGCCATCCAATTTTTCCTTAATTTTTTCTTTTATATATTAATATATTTAATTTCATATAGTATTTATTTTATTTTTTTTTTTTCTTTATTTATTTATTTTTTTTTTTATTTGTTCATTAATTTTTCAGGAATGCATGAGCCTAGAAGTGGACATCCCCTTGGAATGTTGATTAGTCCAGCACCGATTGAACTTCCAGTACAGGAACCTGACAGAGTTGTTAAGGCCAGTTAATATAAACATTTTAGATATGAGGTATTTAGTAAAAGCCCACATTCACTATTTTTTGCTGTAGATACACAGAATAAACACAGTATTATGTGAAAACATTTTTTTTTTTTTTTTATGTTATTTAAGATGAGTAAGAAAGAGTACAGAAGCACCAGTATTTGTGACATGAAGATTGTGTTGTGCTGAAAGCTAGACAAATAGAGGAATGAAGTGCATGAGACTTTATGGAGGGTTCTCAGGGCAATAAAAGAGAAACAAATGAGGGATGTTACTGAAATACACATGAAACTGAGAGTGCATTCAGTATACCTATAAGAAGAAAAATGTTCATGATATTAATATATTGGATGAGTAGAAACTACAGTACAGTATATGACAATCTTATTATTGCTGTGAGGCACATAGTGATGATACATTAATGTTAAGAAGGAGTAGTAATACCTCTGTTGAGAGGAAACTTAAGTATTTTGACAAGTGAGGAAAAAAATTTGGTGCTTTTCCATTGGCATTTAAACATTATGTGTTAATTTTTGTGTCAAGCTCATTTTATATATGATTCATAATTTGAAATAAGAATAAGTTTGTCTCCTTAAGTACTCAATTATTCCAAATCAGGTTGCATCTGGAAGAGCACACACTGTGATGTTGACAAACAATGGCAGTGTGTGGACAGTTGGTAACAATGCTTATGGACAGTGTGGGCGTCCTGTCATACCAGATGAAGACTACACTAGACAGGCTGTGTATCATCGACTCAAAGCTCTAGATGGCATCAGTGTGAAGCAGGTGGAATGTGGCCAAGACACCAGGTACAGTGGACCCTCGGACTTTGAACATAATTCATTCCAGAAGGCTGTTGGATGTCCGAATTGTTTAGGATCCAAAACTGTTTTCCCCATAAGAAACATTGTAAACTATTTTAACTTGTTCCAGAACACTGGAGTTTAACAGTATATAAGAATTTAACTATCTATATAAAATCAATATTGTTTATCTCTTGGTGGTTGGTGGCAGTACTACCATTAGCATAGTCAGTTAGTCCTATGTGGATTCTTTGTTTCACATCTGTTACACCTTGTCACTACAGTAGTCAAGAAATATTTTTGTTAGTTATGAGATCAGTGTACTTATATGAAATATTATTACTCAACCATTTTACCTGGTTAAGTGACTCTGGTCAAATGAAAAATTGGTCTGACCCCAGCTGGGAATAAGAGGAAGGCAATAACTTAGAACCAAAACAAAGAGAGAACTGATGTTTATCTCCTGCCAACAGGGCTAGCATCACCCAAATTTGGTTGGATTCGGCCACTTTTAGTTTTTTCGAAGTACGAATTTTGTTTGATCTCCGGGGTTAAAATTTATTGAAAATTTTTTTTGAAGTCCAGGGTGTTTGAATTCCAAGGATCCACTTACAGTGCAAATAGTTTGTTAACAGTTGATGTACCATGGACCATGGAATTAAAAGGAAAGAAGCTTCATCATAACAAGAATGGCTGATGGAATTTTAACTTCTTAGATGGCAGGAGGGTCAGTTTTAAGTTCCTTTAAAGAAAATAGATATTTTTAAGCATTAAAGACTACGTGTTACTATGGCTGGAAGAATAGATGTTGAGTTGAAGTTTAGGATAAAGGGTAGTCATTGTCTGTACAGGGTCATGTTGTTTTCTTAAATTTTTTGGAATGTGTAAAAATAACCATGATAAGGCAACATATCTCATCACATGATTAAAAGTAAGAAAGTATATATTGATGTTGATCTCTTTTCAAATTTTGTATGTTACAAGTAGCTACAGGTAATTTTCAAACAGCTTTTTCCTGAGTGAAGAAGGAGCAGTGTACTCATGTGGCTGGGGAGCAGATGGCCAGACTGGAAGAGGTCACTACAACAATGAGCCAGCTGTGGGTGCAGTGATTGGAGACATTGTGGGAGAGAAGATAGTGAAGGTGTCTTGTAGAGCAGACTGTGCCTTGGCCCTTAATGGTGAGATAGTTTTATTTTGTTACAGCTCCAATAGCACTGTCTCAAAAGCACAAAGCAGTATTGAGTTTTTCATTAGAACAATTGAATCATAACAAAATAGAATATTGCCTGGAATACTCTCTTTTTTCACCTCATTTATTTTTTATATATTTCTGAATGTCAATAATAAGGTCAGGAATTTAATGCACTAGAACTACAATGGTAATCATGAAACTGAAGCCATGTTTCTCTCTCTCTCTCTCTCTCTCTCTCTCTCTCTCTCTCTCTCTCTCTCTCTCTCTCTCTCTCTCTCTCTCTCTCTCTCTCTCTCTCTCTCTCTCTCTCTCTCTCTCTCCATAATGAGTTGTATCCTACAATCCAACATTTCTGCCTCATATTATGGACAAATTTCTCTTAGTAACATACTATTTGCCAATTTAATTACATGTATTTGCTTTTCTTTTTTTTATTTTCTATGGAAGTTTTTGTAAATAGTTTCAAAGAAAGTTTCTTTTCAGATAACGGTGATGTGTTTGGCTGGGGTAATTCAGAATACCATCAGTTAAACTCAGTCACTGATGAAATGCAGCTTCATACATCCAGAAAACTTAGTTTTTCTGGTTTGAAGAAAATAGTTGACATAGCATCAGCAGGAACCATGTGCTTGTTACTTGATGGTATGTCTTGCAGATTTTTTCTTAATCTATTAGATTGAGGTGCAAGTTTATACTATACAGTGAACCCTCAGACTTGGAACAATTTGAACTTGGAATAAAAATTTAGATAATTTTTATCCTCGGAGTTAGAAAAATTTTTGGACTTGGAGCAATCCAAAGGAGGGCGAATTCAGCTGAATCTGGGTGATGGTAGTGCCGTTGGCGGGAAGGAAGCATCAGTTCCCACTTTGTTTTGATCCTGCATTGTCGCCTTGCTCTATTCCCAGCCAGGGTCAGGACATCTGACCAGTATTTCATTAGGCCAGAATCACCTAACCATATGAGATGGTTTAGTAATATTTAATTTAAGTACACTGATCTCATAAATAACAAAAATATTTCTTAACCACTGTAATGACAAGGTGTAACAGATGTGAAACAAAGATTCCACATAGGACTAACTATGCTAATGGAAGTGCTGCCACCACTCAGTATATTCTTAATACCTGTTTGAGTGACATTCACCAAGAAGCTTGCCATCAAAAGGTAAATAATATTGATTTTACATAGTTCAGTTCTTATTTACTTAGTAAAGATTTGGGGTCTTGAAACAGATTAATATGATTTACTTTGCTTTCTGTGGGGAAAACAGTTTCAGACTTAGAACAGTTCGAACATAGAACAACCTTGTTGAAAAAATTATCTTTGAAGTCTGAGAGTCCACTATATATACAAATATAAACAGTAAGCCCCTGCACTTGACAAATCTCAGCTTGGCGAAATTCACTTTTGGCGGTAGGGTGGCCATGGACCACTGAGTGCACACTTGGTGATTTGAATTCAAATTTGGCAGTTCCCTGGCGACCACACGACAAACCACACGGCTCTTCGGTGACGTCAGACCTCTCTCTAAACCCATCAGAACCCAGTGTGAGAGTCCCCTTCAGCCATTTTGTTTTTGCTACCCTCTGTTCTGCTAGGGTGGGAATGAATTCTGGCAATTTACTGCCAACATGGCCTCTACCAAGGCAACAGGTGATATCATTGGGGGAAAAGACAAGGGTGGTGGAGGCAAAGACAAAAGTGGGCAGGGGAAATGGGTGGAAAAACGGGAGTTACAGTCTTTATATCATATCATATTAGCTTTATTTATTGTTTATTGGTCTGTTTTGTACATGTGTTCTAATATGTGAAGGCTAAAGATTTTATTTCAGCTCGAAAGATGGTATTTTAAGGGTCAAAAGAGGGGTTTTGACATTGACCAAAGACTGATTGAGGCATTTTTTAGGCAATTTATATGGTATTAAGAACTCGTGCTTGGCGAAATTCGCATTTGGTGGTAGTTTCACCAGACTAATTAATTCGCCAAGTGCAGTGGCTTATTGTATACAGGGGATCCTCGCAATTCGACGGGGTTAGGGTGGTTTTTCATCAGTCGAATCAGCGTTTATTTGAATCATGAAGCAATTTTCCCATAAGATACTTAAGAATAAGGGTGGATAGGGACCAACCTCCAGCCTAGACCCACCCAAATCATCACTCTAACCTCTAAAAAACACTAACTTAGACTAATTCAGTACTATTAAAGGCTTCATTTATATCTAACCTTTTTTTTATTAAACACATTAGGGTGCTGTACAGTACATTTTTGGAAATAAAAACACTTGCAGCGGTCTCGCAGTACTTGTCCCTGTTCTTCCAAATTGATTATACTGTTGATCTAGGGACACCCATTTGTGCTGCAACCACACTGTGAGCTATACCTGCCTCACACTTTCTTATAAGCTCAAGCTTATCTTTGAAAGGCAAGAGATTGTGCTTCTTAGGGCTGGGGCTGGAGGTGGCTTTGCACGGAATGGTCTAAGCGGCGTGGAGGCAAGAGGTGGAACGGCAGAGCGTGGCTTACATGGACATCACCTGAGACGAGAGCAAGGATTCTATAAGCTGGGATATACGGGTTCAATGAGCAGGCTGAAGGAATTGATTAGCGAGCTTAGCTTCTAACAGATGGCACGCGGGTCGCAGGTAGTAAGGGGGTGAGGGTTGGGGGGACCATCAGCGGGGGAAGATTCAAACAGTCAGTCAGTCATGTGAGGGAGCACAGGGCACATCAGTCATCGCCTGCCTCTGCCTGGGCCACACCATGCTCAGTGCTCATTTGCACCGCCTACGTCTGTCTCGTGACCCCTTCTGCCCTTGGTGTAAGACTACCCCTGAGGCCATGGAACATTTCCTGATTCAATGCCCACGCTTCCACTCTCAACATACTTCACTATGCTCCCCAGCTCTTCGCCCTGGCCATCATAACACTCTACCTGCCCACCCTCCTGGCGGCTTCAGGCGTCCACCCCTCCTGGCAACCTGCTGTCCTTCGCCTTACTTGTGCCTTCTTGAAGAAGACTGGCCAGCTACCACGCCTGTGATATCCACACAGGACTACCCCAGAGCTTATAAAGATCCAAAAGAGGCCACGAAGATCTATGGATCCTTATGAGCCCTGGAGTAGTCCTGTGTGGGTATCACAGGCGTGGTAGCTGGTTGGTCTTCCTCAAGAAGGCACAAGTAAGGTGAAGGACAGCAGGTTGCCAGGAGGGTGGGTGGGCATGTCCAGTGTTATGATGCAGTATGTTGAGAGTGGAAGCGTGGGCAATGAAGTAGGAAATGTTCCATGGCATCAGGGGTAGTCCTACACCAAGGGCAGAAGGGGTCACAAGACAGACGTAGGTGGTACAAGTGAGGAGTATGGTGTGGCCCAGGCGGAGGTGGGCAGAAAACGCATATATACAGGGGATCCTCGTGATTCGACCGTTTGCAGTTTGAATTATCGCCAATTCGAACTCAGTTAATTAATACCCAATGCCAATTCGACATTCATATCTCGCGTGCCACCCACCCAGTCAAAATCCGCCGCTGCCCTAAATTCGCCACAAACCTGCCTGGCAGAAGTGTAAACCAATGCTACCCTGTGTTGTCGCTAAGGTGGCGTCACACTGGCATTTTTCTGTCAACTTTTTTGTCAACTTTCTGAAGACTGTCAACTTTTGTTGACGCTGGTCGTCACACACAAGCTAGCTTCCAACTTTGTCACGTTTGTCAACTGTAAACAAACATGGCAGCCCCTTCACCCTAGCAAGCCATTGCTATTTTTTTGTTGCTATTTTTGGCCTTTAATGCTCCCTATGAGAAACTCTTCAGACAGCTTTGTCCACTCATAAACAACAGTGCTGCTGATCTTGGCCAGTTGTTCTTTGGAAGTTCTGCCTTGGAGCGTCGCAGTCCCCAGACAAATGTAAACAAACAACTGAACTACTTTTCACTGTTAGGCTAGGACAAAAAAAAAAAAAAAAAATATATATATATATATATATATATATATATATATATATATATATATATATATATATATATATATATATATATATATATATATATATATATATATATATATATATATATATATATATATATATATATATATATATATATATATATATATATATATATATATATATATATATATATATATATATATATATATATATATATATATATATATATATATATATATATATATATACAAATATATTTATATCTACTTATCAAGATTTTATTGATTTGAGATTATAGCATCATTCCAATTAACGAGAAAATTAATTTTATTATAAGAGTGTTAATTAGAAACCATAGATCTTAATTTGGCTGAAAATTGACGCTAGAGGAAAACGTTTGTTTCGTCTGAATCAAAACGATGGAAAGCCACCTCTAGCCCCAGCCCTAAGAAGCACAATTTCCTGCCTTTCAAAGATAAGCTTCAGTTTATAAGAAAGTGTGAGGCAGGTATAGCTCACAGTGTCGTTGCAGCGCAAATGGGTGTCCCTAGATCATCATATCAACAATTTGGAAGAACAGGGACAAGTACCACGAGACTGATGCATCATGCAAGTGTTTTTATTTCCAAAGATATACTGTACAGCACCCTAATGAGTTTAATAAAAAAAATAGATATAAATGAAGCCTTTAATAGTACTGATTTAGTCTAAGTTAATGTTTTTTGGAGGTTATAGTGATGATTTGAGGGTGTCTAGGCTGGAGGTTGGTCCCTATCCCCCCTAATTCTTAAGTATCTTATGGGAAAAATTGCTTCACGATTCGAATAAATGCCGATTCGACTGATGAAAAACGGCCCTAACCCCATCGAATTGCGAGGATCCTGTGTGTGTGTGTGTGTGTGTGTGTGTGTGTGTGTGTGTGTGTGTATGTGTGTGTGTGTGTTTTATTTGCCTTATAAGTTCATAACCACGAGAGAATGCAGGGAAAAATAGGGGGTGGGGGGGAGGAATCATGGGAGAAATCTTAAGTTACTCCTGAAAACTTTTTCTATGAAAGTCCTCGCTTCTAACAGGTGGTAGCACCGTCACTGTCTACCAAACTTTAACCTACACCACAACTTCCTCTCTGTATATTCCTTGGGCGAGAAAGACGCACAGGAAGCGACACACAGGCAGTGTTGCGAGATTTGCCGAATGAAAAGTAGCAGAAGTATGCTTGAAAAGTAGCGGATTTCACCACAATGTAGCCCAATACAAAAAACTACTACATATTACTTTAACTACTATATTTTGTACTTACCACTATCTGCTCACATTTCTTTCCATGGGGTTAGGGGGAGGGGAGTGGAGTCCTCTTTCACGATGTACCATTTTTTCCATAAGTTTTCTCTGGCTTTTTTTTTTTTATATAAATTATTTCTATTCTTACCTAAATTTAACCAAAATATTTTTCTTTTTCTTAACAAAACTTAATTATTCTTATTGCCTTAAAGATTTTTCCTTTCACTTCCTCTGCATCATTTTTTTTAAAGATTTGCATTATCTAGTAAGTCATTTTCTTGACATACGGTGAGGCGAGAGAAGCGTGATGTCCTCAGTTGCCTACTCACCACAAAAAAAAGAAAAAGCACCATAACTACATTGTTCTCAATGTCACGGTTAATATTACTACTATTATTATTCTTACTTTTATTAATGTTGTTATATCATCATTATTATTGTTAACATTTAGAAAAATTGCAAATATAGCCCAATAATATCATCAAGCAGCCCAAACATATCATGAATTCACTATAGCCCAAAAAATTGCAGGTAACGGATTATTAATAATGATGATGATAATAATGCGGTTTATTAGTAATTGCAGTACATACATACTGAAAATGTGCATATGGGGATTGAAGGAGATTTAATATTAGAATCTTAACTTAGCGGCTATAGGTTATTTATGGTTCGAACCATGTGGGGAGGGGGAGCACTACATGAAGATGTAGGTGCATATGGGGATTGAGGGAGACTTAAGATTAGAACCTTAACTTAGCTATTTATAACTCGCACCATGGAGGGGATAGCACTATGATGATAACGGTCAGTTCTGGGGGCCCTGAGTGGCATGTAGCGACTGCTAGAGAGGTGTTCCGTTTGTCCAGGTGACTATGAATGAAATCAAGGAAGCTGACAAGGTAGTGAGAGGTAGAGGTGGCTCTGATATTGCCAAATTGCTGGATGTCTAAGAAGGAACTGATTTTGTTGTATGCCCAGTCAAACACAAAGTCTTCACAGATGAGGCTAGGGATGAGTGTGATAGCGACTGGCCTAAGGTCATTTAGTGATTGTGGGCTGGCAGTTTTAGTGTGTGTGTGTGTGTAATAATAATATGATATTTCGGTTTATTTGAATGGCAGTTAGTACAGAGCTGAAACATGTATCCTTATCTACTAACATTCATACATCTTAAGTCTACACAACCTCCTTGATGGCATCTGACATCCCGATGCACAGCAGCTATTTATAGTGCCAGATAAGCCCAGTGACCTAGGCCTGGGGGGATCAGGCCACCCCTTGTGTATTTGTTTGTTTCGGAGTTTGTTTCTCCTACCCAGCAGCGGGTCACAACTTCCGACTTATACCAGGTACCTAATCACTGTTATGTGAACAGGGGCCACTCAGTTGAATAGAAGCCTTGTCCAAATTACCTCTGACCTGTCCTGAGAATCGAACTCAGGCTTTCTTGATGGGGAGTCAAGCATGCTACCACTGCACCGCCAGGTGTGTGTGTGTATGTGTGTGTATTTACCTAGTTGTATTTACCTAGTTGTAGTTTTACAGGGCCTGGGCTTTATGCTCATGTGGCCCCGTCTCCATATCTACACTTATCCAATCTTACTTTAAAAGTATGCACACGCGTTGCAGACACTACTTCTTCATCTAAACTGTTCCACGTCTCAATACATCTCTGCGGGAAACTATATTTTTTAATATCTCTCAGACATCTTCCCTTTCTCAGCTTTTTACTATGCGATCTTGTGCTTGGATGTCATATTCTTCTCTCAGGATCAGTTTCTCATTATCCACTTGGTCCATTCCGTTGATCAATTTATAGACTTGTATCAGGTCTCCTCTCTCCTTCTTTGTTCCAAGGTTGGTAGATCCATAGCCTTTAGTCTCTCCTCATATGTCATCCCTTCAAGTTCTGGGACCATTCTTGTAGCCATTTTTTGTAGCCTCTCCAATTTCCTTATGTGTTTCTTTTTATGAGGGGTCCACACTACTCCTGCATATTCCAATCTGGGTCTTATTATAGTATTTATCAATTTCTTCATCATTTCTTTGTCCATGTAGTGAAATGCTACTCCAATATTCCTCAGCAAATTATATGTTTCTCTAAAAATTCTATCAATATGGCTTACTGGTTGATTGTTTTCTTCCATCGTCACTCCTAAGTCCTTTTCCTTTTTGACTTTCTCCAGTTCTACTCCATCTCCCATCTTATAGATTCCCACAGGTCGTCTTTCACTCTTTCCCATTTCCATGACATGGCTTTTGTTCACATTGAATTCCATTTCCACTTCTTACTCCATTCCCAGATCTTATTTAGGTCTTCTTGCAGTATTTCACAATCCTCCTTTTGCTTTATAACTCTGCACAGTTTCGTATCATCCATAAACAAATTTATGTAGCTGTTCACTCCTTCTGGCATGTCGTTAATATAAATGAGGAAAAGTATTGGTGCCAATACTGACCCCTGTGGCACTCCGCTTTCTACTGCTCTCCACTTGGACTTCATATCTTTAACTACCGTCCTTATTTCTCTCCCCCTCAAATAATTTTCTATCCATCTCAATGTGCTTCCTTTTAAGCCACCCTTCTCCTCTAACTTCCACAGTAATCTTGCGTGTGGCACTTTGTCAAACGCCTTTTTTAAATCCAAATAGATGCAGTCAACCCATCCTCTCTCTCTTGTACTCTATCAACTATTCTAGAATAGAAACTCAATAAATTAGTTACACAAGACCGTCCTTTTCTAAAACCAAATTGGCTATTTGATATTAATTTGTTGTCTTCAAGGAACTCGATCCATTGTTTCTTTATTATTCTTTCACACATCTTGCATATTACACTAGTTAGTGATACCGGTCTGTAATTTAAAGGTTCTTCTTTCCTTCCGCTCTTATATATGGGAACCACCTCAGCTCTTTTCCATTCTACTGGCACTGTTCCATTTTCTATTGAGCATTTTATGATGTTGTATATAGGACTTGCTAGTTCTTCCCTACATTCTTTCAGTATTCTGCCTGAGACTTCATCCGGTCCCATTGCCTTCTCTTCATCCAGTTCCTTCATTAACTCTTTTATTTCAAGCTTGGTTACTTTAATCTCTTTCATATAGATTGTCTCTCTATTACCCTGTGGCCTCTCAAATTTGGATTCTTTAGTAAAGACCTCCTGGAATTTTTTATTTAATAGTTCTGCCATACTTTTTGGGTCTTCCACCATCCCGTTCTCTCCTTTTAACCTTTCTATTGTTTCTTTTTGCCTAATTTTTCCATTTATGAATCTATAGAACAATTTTGGTTGCTCCTTACATTTTTCGACAATATCTTTTTCGAAGTTCTTTTCCTCTTCCTTCCTCACCTTGTGTGTGTGTGTGTGTGTGTAATTCATTGTTCACTGTTTGATCTGCTGCAGTCTCTAACGAGACAGCCAGACGTTACCCTACGGAACGAGCTCAGAGCTCATTATTTCCGATCTTGGGATAGGTCTGAGACCAGGCACACACCACACACCGGGACAACAAGGTCACAACTCCTCGATTTACATCCCGTACCTACTCACTGCTAGGTGAACAGGGCTACGTGAAAGGAGACACACCCAAATATCTCCACCCGGCCGGGGAATCGAACCCCGGTCATCTGGCTTGTGAAGCCAGCGCTCTAACCACTGAGCTACCGGGCCGTGTGTGTGTGTGTGTATGTTTCACTGTTTGATCTGCTGCAGTCTCTGACGAGACAGCCAGACATTACCCTACAGAACGAGCTCAGCGCTCATTATTTCCGATCTTCGGATAGGCCTGAGACCAGGCACACACCACACACTGGGACAACAAGGTCACAACTCCTCAATTTTACATCCCGTACCTACTCACTGCTAGGTGAACAGGGGCTACACATGAAAGGAGACACACCCAAATATCTCCACCCGGCCGGGGAATCGAACCCAATGTGTGTGTGTGTGTGTGTGTGTGTGTGTGTGCGCACATGCATGCCTGACTACAAGTCCACAGGCTCCGGTTTGAAACCAGGATACAATGGTTGGTGTCATCCACCACAGATGCAAAAGGAGATGTTGATGAGTGCCAAGGGTTCATGTAGTTATGATGTTTTGCAATAAAGTGTACTACAATTTTTGTCAGTATTCCTGCCTCTAGGCTGTAACATACCACAGAGGCACTGCCATTGTTATTGTAAATGTAGAATTTGAAGTTTTGTCAAATGAGTGTTGTATCTCACAGCTGGTGATGATCATTTCCACTTCTCATTGTTGGATTTTGTTTTATTCATATGTCAGTAGATTTACTGTATTCTCTCTCTCTCTCTTTACAGAGGAGGGACAAGTGTACAGTTGGGGCTTTGGTCCTATCGGAAAGGGCCCTAATGTTACTTATTCAAAATTGCCTACTCCCATTCCATCAACACTATTTGGACAAAATGAAATCACTCCTGATGCTAAGGTAGAAGTTGTTTTCTGATTAGCCTTTTATGAGATGCTTATTATGTATTCCTTATTCTTTATGTTATTAGTCTATAATGCCTCACTTTCTCTATAAGATTCCCTCTAATTGCCCATAAGAAATCCCTACACATCTTATTTTTATTATTGAAAAGAGTTTTACCTGTGGAACACACTTCAATCATACATTGGTACTTAAGTAGGAAATTTATAGATGATTTCAAGTTGGATTAAATTAATATTTTGAAATATATGACCTTTAATGATGACAGATAACTTTTTCTGCTTAAATGATGTATTTTTGTATTAGTTCTCAGATGTAAGGTATTAATCATTATTCTTAGATTTCAAAAATTGATTCTGACTTTCAGCATTCTACATAACTGAAATAATTCCAAAAGAAAACCAGAGATTGAATTTTTATGTAGAGTAATACTTTACCTTGGTTTCAGGTGACAAGTGTGACATGTGGCATCAACCAGTTTGCTGTAATAAACAGTCAGGGTTCCTTGTTCACATGGGGCAAGAATCCTGGTGGATGTTTAGGGCAGCGCCACAAAAAGGACCAATATTTCCCCTTGCATGTAAGTATTTCTCACCAGTGCTTTTTCTTAGTACTAGAATCTCTACTTCATTGTGTTAATCAGACTTCATTATCAAATGTATATATTGTTTTTCTTGCTTGAGCAGCAATGTAAGGTATGGATAATGAAGCACAGGGTCCATGGAGGTAGAGATCTTAGAAATATCTTTCAGTACATTATTTACCCTTTTTGTGTTGTATGTGATCATGTTGTACATAGAGAGAAGTGACCACAACAATTTTATTCTTGCAGGTGTGTATTGGAGGCCAGGTAATGAAAGTCAGCTGTGGTGTGGATCACATGGCAGCCATGGTGAAGGAGATTGTGTGAAGACTGCAGCCTGTAGTATGTGTGTAATAAAGAATGCTAATATCCACTGTTTTGTCTTTTATGCATGTAGTTTCAAGTGGATTCTTATTTTTCTTCTTCTATATTTCATCGATTGTTTGTCACTAAAGAATGCAAAAGAAATATGGATACTTTCATCATGTAACTATTGCCTATTTTCATTACGAGATTCTAAGCTCATTGCAGGAGATATAGGTAGCTGTCTCTATTCTAGGCCAGCTACCCCAGCAAAACATACATATAAATTTTCCATGTCCTCTGTGCTGCCTGCTTTTAGGATGGAATCTCCATTTATCTTGAATATGATCTGCTATGAATAACCTTCCAAAACTTAGTTAATTTTTCTACATGTTGTCAACAACTTTAAAGGTGTATTGAATGAATCCTTTTAAGAGGAACAAAAATCATTAATGCAATAAAATCCTACCTGGTAGTGTTAGAATATATCAGCTATTAAGATGATGCCTCTTAGAAATATATGAACACTTTAAATGTTTATTACAATATTAGATATTGTGGTACTGGATGCAGATTAAAGGTGTATGGGAAATAAATGTTGAAAACCTAAGAATCATAAATTTATGTCAAGTATAACATGTAGAAGATATCCATTAGGAGAATTGGCAGTCTCTCTCTCTCTCTCTCTCTCTCTCTCTCTATATATATATATATATATATATATATATATATATATATATATATATATATATATATATATATATATATATATATATATATATATTTTTTTTCACTATCATTATTATTATTATAGTTATTGTAAAGTTTATCTTATTTGATATTTGGTAGGTAATACACGTCAAGAGCGTCAGAGACTACCTACCTACTCGTGCAAAGTTGCAAACTAGGCCATTAAGGGAAAGATATATTTCTTGTGCATTGAAGTATTGCCATTAAGATAGAGTATCTGCTTTCGTATGTGTGTGTGTGTATATATATATATATATATATATATATATATATATATATATATATATATATATATATATATATATATATATATATATATATATATATATATATATATATATATATATATATATATATATATATATATATATATATATATATATATATATATATATATATATATATATATATATATATATATATATATATATATATATATATATATATATATATATATATTATAATACGTAGTGGATTACAATGTATTTCCTTGCAGGTGTATCAATCATTGCACGCACGATACAAGATAGTGTTGGATGTGAAAAATAAACAAATAAAACATCTGATTGTGATTCATAAAAAAACGTTGTAGTAATTATTAGACATTAGCATGGAAAGTGTAAATGACAAAATACTGTATGTAAAACTAAGTTGACAAATTTGAGAACCCGTATTACGGCGATAAAAGTCTGAGCGAAAGCGAATCCAGTACAGTGAGTTCTGCCCAATAAAAGGCTTCATTAGAAAGCAGAAGGTCTAGCGACCAATGGCAGTGCTGGATGGAGGCGGCGTAGTGACGCGCGGACCAATGGGAGCGCTTGGTGGCAGCGGTGCACGAGGCGGTCGGCGGTGGAGTGGTGGAGAGGTGGAGTGGGGAGGAAGAGCAAGAGCCGAGTGAAGGCAACATCAGGGAAGGGGCAACACCCGTATCACCACCCATATTCCAGCCACACCACCATGGCGGACCCGGAGACACAACCACAGCCTGAAGAACAACCTAAGGCACCTGCAAAAGAAAAAGAAGTCCTTGGTAAGACCTTGAGGGCTGAGAAATAAGTGTTGGAGGAGGAGTAATGGTGGCCCGAGGGTGGCGTACCGGCAGCCATCACGAGGCGTGTGGAGCACGTGGCCCTCACTCACTCGGCACTGGCCACTTAGCCTTGCACCCACGCCTCCCAGACCTACTAATATGTAGGCTGGGACTGCTGCCGAGCTGACGGTCGCGCACGATGTGAAAGTAATGAATTAGCTGGCTTTGTATCAGCTGATGGCTGGGGAGGGTCTTGTCTGGCTCCCGCCGACACGACACACTCTTGCGTGTGCTGTGTGGTAGTGCTGGGAAAGCCGAGGCCGCGACACCCTGTGGTATTGCCTCACAGAATGGTAATGCAGAGTGATATTTTGAACTTGTAGGAGCAGCGTGCTCCTTTGGCGTCCCGTGTAATATGATTTATTATTTTTATTTATTTTTTTTTCATTTGTTTTCGTGATAATATTTTATTTTGTGTCAAAGTATTGTGACGCAAGGACTCGGCAGCATGTGGGTTGGTGTGTTTCCAAGTATTGCGTTGATGGTGCCAGGCTATCACAGGTGGCTGACAGTTGCAAGGTAGCTGGTGCTCGTATTTACGCTACTTGAAATTGCCTAGACTCGGCGTACGCGAACTTGAAAGTACTTGTAGGTAAGCATGGCCAAGCAAAGGTTGTCAATAGCTGGACACACTACGTTACTTAACCTGATTGGGATTCCACATGAGCCATTGAATGATGTATGACGCAGCTGTGCACGTGGGGGGTCGGATGGATGGATGATTAAAGTACTAACGATACAAAGCAATGGTTATTAATGCAGAATAAATTAAGTCAGTTTGCTAGTATATAACTTAGATTTTCCTTGCAAGTATATGCCAATATTTACAAGTAATGTTTCATTCAGTGAATGGTTATGCTTTTATGTTTGTTTTCCTTATATTATGATAAGTTATTAAAGTTTAATAGGGAATTATTGAACCAACCTTAGCCCCTTCTCCCAGGGTTAATATTTGTCAGATAGAAAATAAGGTAGCAGGATATCATTTAATGTATATCGACTTATGGAAACTTAAGCGAAAAGAGGGGAGGGAAGTTTGGCCCTGTTTTTCTTGTTATGGTAGCCAAGTTTCTTGGTGTTTCTACTAGCATCCTAATCTAACTACATAAACCTAACTAAACCTGAAGCATTGCTTAGGTCACTGACATGTGTTTGGACCTGGGAAGGTGGTTGCTTTTAGGCAGTTCAATTATATTTGGTTTCCCACTTGAATGGCATTTTTTTTCACTATTAGTTTGTAAGAACTAGCCGTTCATTCTGTATTGGGGAGGTACTTGTGTAGTGTGTAAGTATATTGATGAAACTATGTCCATTGTGTTAGGTTCTTTTATTTTTTAGATAAGAAAAAAATAGAACCACAATAGATGTTAGGTTCAATATAGGCATTATCATGATTTTTTCTACCATATTGACAGTCAGTGCAGAATTAGTTTCAGAATCTTCAGTGGGTTTCATATCTTGGCATTGTTTGGTAGCTTGCATAATAAGATGATTTTCCTTTTGATTTCAATTATGTTATTTGTTATTATATTTACATATTTACATGATATTCTCTCTCTCTCTCTCTCTCTCTCTCTCTCTCTCTCTCTCTCTCTCTCTCTCTCTCTCTCTCTCTCTCTCTCTGGCAACACATGGGTGGAGGTACATGTTCTATGGTATATCTTCAGAAGCTGGCTCTCTGGTTGATCATCATAGTGTGCCATGATGTTAATTGACCACAATAATTAAAAATTTATAATAGATAAATCATTAACTATTCAAAATGTTCATATTCCAAAAAATTAAAATTACAGATTTGCTAGTTTGGAACTAAAAGTATCAGCAATACTGAGGAATTGATAACTCTTTAAAGATAGTTACTGGTTATGATGACCTGATATAATTATTATAGATTATTGCAATAATGCCCATGGCCATGATATCAGATCTTAAGCATCCCAAATATCCTGAGTTAAAAGTGAGAGATACTTGAACGGTTGTAAAGCTTGTTATTATGTAAACAATGGAGAGGATAAAAATATAGTATCTAAGAGGAATTCATTTTAAGGGTTAGTAATGTGAAAAGGTCATTGAGACTTCAGGGTTGTGACCTGATGAAGGTAATTTGGGTAATTCATCAGAATTTGTTGGGCTAGAATAAGAACTGCTTTACTGTTGTAAATTGATTGGTGAGGTGGTATGAATGTTTCAGGAACCAGTATACAGCTGAGAGTTTAAAGATGCATGTGTTCTTTTATGATGGCAGCAGTAACTGTAGAAACAATTGACTGCAACAAGGAGTAAGTGCCAATCACTCCTATACACAGATGTAATACATATTGTGCAAAGCTTCTTGAAGGAAACCAAGTGTGTCCCTCCATGAGAATAGATAGTGTAAGAAATTAGTATTTATGGAAACTTTTTATATCATTCCATGTCTTTAGTCAGCAAGTGGGTCCCATACCCATTTTGTGTTACTGCCATGGTAGAACAAAAACCACAGAGTTTCTTGTATTGATAGTCGTTCTGACTGTCATGCAGGCCAAACGATGTTGGTTGGTTCCTGAGAGTTGGAAGCTGTGCTTATCATAGGTTCCTTAGTATGGGAATGTACAGATTTTAATCCTACTGCATACAGATTCTAGTTTTCTTATATGCTGATTATTTTCTTGAACAAAACATTTTTGTAATATTGAAGTAATCCTGCATCTCCACAGCCACCAAGGTAACCGGTACTGTGAAATGGTTCAACGTAAAGAGTGGCTACGGCTTCATCAACAGGCATGACACCAAGGAGGATGTGTTTGTCCACCAGTCTGCCATAACAAAAAACAACCCACGGAAGTACGTGCGGTCAGTAGGCGACGGTGAAGAAGTGGAATTTGATGTAGTAGTCGGCGAGAAAGGCAATGAAGCCGCCAACGTCACTGGCCCAGGTGGCGAAGCAGTCAAGGTAAGAGGACGCTAAGTCTGCAGCTGTGTAAACCTTAGTGAATTGCCCTTTGTAGCTTTGTGTGGGGAGGAGGGAGGTTGGGAGCAGGCAATGGTTAGCATACTTGATTAACTCCAAAGTGATGGGTGATACCTAAATACCCATGTTATTAGGGTGAGGGGTCAAGCACGTGTGAAAAGATTTCCTTCTTTTATCAAGTAGATGTGTACAGGATTCAAGAGCATGAGGATAGCAATACTTAGAGCTGCTCCCTATCACTGTTTCCTTCCCAGCCAGGATCTTGGATGAAGGGTTTTTGACCTCATTCTAATGCTAGAATATAGGAAAGCCAGTTATGTCTGCCTCCTAGAAGCACCACAGCAAATAATAGGCTCAATTATATTGCTGTAGAACAGGTACTGAAAGTGATACTTTAAGTAGTATAGATTGAGAAATGTGACACCTGAGCTTACAGGCAGACTACACATAAATGAAGCACACGATCACCAAAATTCTGATAGTGATTGGTCCAGAGGAGACTATTGAAGGCTCACTCCTGGTGTCTGTCCACTTAAATGTCCAGTTATCTAGATGGAGTTGGCTTCTATTGGGAAAAGTTATATAAAGATGTCAGGCTTAGCCATGTTAAGTCAAATAAACACACATTTGTCAGCATCTAAGCATTGAATACGAAGTATTGTTATTTTATTTGCAGCTCCACTACATAATGTGAAATTGAAGTAGTTATTTATTTTTTTTTCTTTTCTTTTCTTTTCTTTTCTTTTCTTTTCTTTTCTTTTCTTTTCTTTTTATATACATATATGGATTTTAATAGATCTAACGGAAAATTTTCATGTTTATTTTCATTTTTTTATTTCTGTATGTATATGTAGAACCTGTTCTGAGACAGTTTTTTTTGCCAACATGACCATGCCCATCACCTAGGAGTTAAGATTAATGCAATGTGGTGATGGATGGTATAGGAAGAATTTGTTGTGTCTTGGATCACCTGTCATAATAATGTGGAGTGATACAAGAACTGATGCTCATCATCCACTTCTATTTTTATGTTCTGGAGACATTGTAGTGTAAACTAGGAAACAGAATACATTGATAACACATCTATCAATAAGCTTACATGATTAAGGTAGCACATGCCACTCATAGCTAACTGACTTGTATCAAGATTGGTACTCAACTAACTTGAACATGTTAAGAACTTGATATACATATGTCAGGATAACAAACAACACTTCTTCAGTTACAAAAGCTTCATTTTAAGGTAAGGCAGTTGAAAATCTTGTAATAAATCAATCTACACTTTTCTGGAATAAGAGAAGCGTTTGGAGCTCCAGAATGCTTAAATTTGTTTTCTGAAATCATATAATTATATATCAGTTAACAGTATGTAGGTGACTTCCTCAAGGATTAGCATATGGTCCAGTGGTGCACACCCAAATTTCATCATCCTGGCAGAGTAACAAAGGTCCAGCCAACCCCAGCTCATCTGAAGGCATGCTCTGAGCTCTGGAGGTTACTTGTACTTAAAGTTCCCAGGAAAGCTGTTGTCTAGCACCCTCATGGAATTTTGCAGTGTATGGCAGATAAGCCTAGGAATCTTATTTGTATATTATTTATTTGAAGTGCATTGCATATAAGTCTTTAATAAAACTTTTCATGTATATATTCAATAATGTGTATATTTTCATCATTCTTGGCAACAATATAAGCATTATAGCCATATGAAATCACTGTCTGCAATATATTCCAAATGACTTGCTTTTTAAAAAGTACTGACAATGTAGATTTGTATGAAGCTGTATAGTGTACCAGTTGAATAAAATGATAGAATAGCAAAAAAACAGATTTCCTGGGAATGTTTTGTTATGTAATTATTAAGTTTTTCCAGTATCTGGAATGAGAATGATAATTCTGTTTATATTGAACTGAAAAGTTGTATATAAAATGGATTATTGAGTATAATTCACATATGATAATTTATTTTACAGCCAGTCGTCCCTTACCGTAGAGCTACATGACACTATACTTCCACAGGGGTCGCCTTATGCTCATGACAGTGATGTTCCCATGCAGGGGTCCCCCTATGCTGCTGATCGTCGTAGGGGCTACCGCCGCCGCTACTACCGCCGAGCAGCCCCAGGCGAGGAAGGGGAGGTGGTTGAGGAAGCAGGAGACTATGTACCAACCATGAGGGGCAGGGGTCGCGGTGGGTACAGGGGCCGTGGCCCCCGCCGCTTCTACCGCGGCCGCTTCTTTGGGCGTGGACGTGGCCGAGGGGCAGGAGGGCGAGGTGCATTTTACCCTGGGTTCAATGACTATGAGGGAGGAGAGGTAGCTGAGGTAGTGGATGGCATGTCCATGAGAGGACGCGGAAGAGGCCGTGGGCGCGTGAGGGGCAGGGGTGGACGTGGCCCCCGTGGCTACTTCCGCCGATACTACGGAGGCGGGGCAGCCCGCCCTCAGTATGACCAGATGGTGACTCCAGATGATGCCCCGCGGCGTAGGTTCCGCAGGGCTGGGCGTGGTCGGGGCCGTGGGGGCCGCTACAATGGCACACCAGAAACCAGGGTAGGTGGCCATGGTGGGATGGGCGGCATACAACTCAAGGAGTGTGAAAGCATTACACCCAGCCCTTGCTCTGCACAGATGCTGTCTGAAAATCCAAAAGATTACTGGACGGAAGTGAAACTTGTAAACCACAAAGAAGTGCAGTAATATGCAATTACATTTTTCTCATTTGGATGTCCAAGATGCTATGAGATATATCTAGTACTGTGCTAAATCTAAAGTTGTGATTGGCAATGGTGAAGGTGCAGATCTATATTTTGTGATTCTCTGGCATGAATTTCTTTTCTGACAGCCCTCTTATCTATCAAATCGCTTTAACTATATTATAATGCTAATCGTTCATGAAATCCGATTTTCCATCACTCCACTTTCATACTTTCCGTTACTTAATTTCTAGTGATAATCAACTTGTGAACAGGAAACTTATTATATTTAATTTTCTTGGAATGAAATAGTGTTTTATAAAGAAGAGATTGGGTAGGAAGGAGTCTTGAGGTTAGATCAGGAACTTAGAAATAAGTAGGTAGTTCAAAGTGAAACTGACTGCATTTCAGACATTTATGGGATGCTTTTCAAGGGACATTTTCTATTAGTGGTTTCCTTCATCATTACCCCAAGTACACAGTACACATAGCTATCACACACTTTATCTGTATTAGCATTACTGATAATGTTTTCTTCTATGTTTGTTCTCTTTCCCACATCTGTGGCATGGCATTTTCTCACACTTTACTTCTTGGTCACTAATATTTGTACCATCACACTGCCACCAGTGTCACCATAACCATATGTCTTTAGCAGACTGTATTTGTATCTTTTTTTCATTTTTGGAAGATTAAGCAGGAGCAAGGGCTTTGTGCATTTTTTTATATGCAGAGTGAGTGAGCAAGCAAGTGTGTGAGATAGTGTGTGTGCCTGATGTTAATATGGTGTAGAGATTTATGATAGGTCAGTGTTGAGAATGTGATGGAAAATCTTTCCTTTTTCCTCAGGCAGATGTAGCTGCACTTTCCACTCTGTGTAGATGATGTAGATATTAACACTGGCATGTTATATCTGGAGTCCATCCCTTAGACTAAAGCATGTCCTCATAATGCATGTTTGCCTTACAGACGTCGGAAACGCAGACACAGGTAGCAGCTGAGGGACAGAAGGCAAGTTTATCCTTCACCATTTCCCTTACAGCTGGGCTGCTAGGCTGCATGGCTAGCCATTGCAGAATTCATGGGGCTTCTGAAATTGATTTGTTGGAGTAGTTCATGAGTTATTTGGTGTTCCAGCTTTTGAGAAAAATTGAGGCAGTTGAGTGGCAATGTTATGCACGTTTGAATTTTGTATTTATCTTTTTTCTAGAGAAAACTTTTGAATTGAAATACTAGGCCAAATTTTTCATGGAGCTTAATACTTTCCTGTTGTTTGGAAAGGTGATTAGATTGCATGATTTTTCTTGAAAGTGTTAATGAAAATCACTTGCTTTCTCTTAAATGTTTATAGATGTTAGTGTTCAAAATGTATAAAATTTATTTTTCAATTAATATATTCTATAACAAAGTGATCCAAAAATGAGGTTAGAAATGATAATGGATGAAGAATGAGTGATGCACATTTAATTTTCCAAGATTATCCATTATCTTACCAAGGTTTCCATTTAAGTTGAAAAAATTAATGTGTACCTGCTACTCACTTGTGAGAAACTATTACATTTAGATGCAGATGCTAAATATTATGTAGTTTGCTAAATGACAATAATCAATTTGTGATTTTTCTATTGATGCAGTTGACAAAATTACAAGTTTGTAAATTTTCCTACAGGCTCTTCCATGCAATTATGTGCACAAATTTTATCTATTTATTTTTTATTTTATTTTTTTATTTTTATTTATTTATTTATTTTTTTTTTTTTTTATTTATTGTATATATCAAGAGCTGGAATACTGAATCCACCTTCCTTAGTGCTTGTAGGCCAGTAGTATTGCTCTGCAGATTATATGCCATGCTTTTAGATTAAGGCTTTTGCATGTGCTTTTCAGCCTGAAGTGTCAACAGAAGACCGTAAAGAAATGACAGTACCAGATGGAGAGCAGCATGAAGCTCAAACTCAAGTGGTGGTAAGCTTGGGCTTCCTAGCTTCATATTCAATTGCCTTATGCTCTTCCTACATTTTAGTGTAGGAGAAAACTTTTTTTTTTTTTCTTCTTCCAGATTGGAATGGACTAATTCTAATTCTTGCCCATGGCTCATGAAAGAAGTTTCATTTAAAAGCTAAGGGACTGTCTGCTAATTCCATATTTATGAGAAGATGCATTTGCCTCCTTGTTTCATGAATTCATTATGCACTTTGCTATCACATGTACGAGATTTTTTCTTTAATTTAATTTTATTTTTCAGTTATACATTTTTTATTTTTTAGTTATACATTTTTTATTTATTTATTTATTTTATTTAGTGTTTATATTTATTATTTTATTTATTTTTATTTTACTAATTTATCTTTTGTTTTGGGAGGCAATGTCATCTTAGTTATTTTTGCTAGTACTGACTGTTTTGTATTTATCAGGAGCATAAGAATGTTTTCTTGAGTGTAGGTGCTGTATATTTTTTTTTTAGTGTAAAAGTTGATCATGATGTATATAATTAAGATACAGTACAGTTTGCTGTAAAAGGTGGAATGTTAACATTGTGATGCATAACTATGCTTGTTATTGTACAGTTGGTGTTATAGCATAGTGCTTTAGGTGATCTTATTTTAGTTTTTATTGTGTCATATTATGTGTTTGACATTCACCTTGCTCCCCCTGCAGGGAGAAGCACCGCAGTCTGGACAGGAAGGTCAGGCACCTGCTGCACCCCAGCCTCAGCAGCCAGTGGAAAATACTACTGCTGAAAGCTCAGCATAAGTCATTACCCAGTCTCTTCCCTCAAGTCATGCCACCAAAGCTAAGAAGCCCTGTTTGAAAGGTAGTTGTAATCTTAGAATGGGACAGACTGGTGTTGAAGATAGATTACATCTACTTTAAAATGGGTCAGTAATATAAGGGTGGGTCAGGTCCCTATTGGGTCAAGCCCCTCTCCCCCCTGCCCAAACAAGCCCAGCAGGGATCTGACCCACTGCCAGGGACCCCCAGTGGCAAACAAACCACCGAGACGGAAGAAAGGGACTTGAGTAATACAGAGTAGCAGCTGATAGCCAACCTGTTGCTGCTCCCGGTTACCAGAAAGTCGGCTCTAACCACACAATGAAAGATATACACGCTTGTCCTCGCTCCGGGTCCGGTAATAAAGAGGTCACAGTGCAGAACAGAAACACCCACGGTTAAGGGTTGGAGTCACCGTAAAGATGGCCCTTTCTTTGTCACGCAACACCACTGATGACGCCATGCAACCAGTACTAAGAAATGTTTAGTCTGTGGGTGGGGAACGAAGCACCGTTAACTAACATAAAATTCCTGTATGATTACAATGGGTGGTAAAAATACATAAATATAAGAGTAAGTAACTTACAGCAGATTCATCATGAAGAATTCTCTTAATTGTTCCATGTCCATGGTGCTGAGGTGTGTTTGTTGCTGGCGGGGTTCCACCAAAAAAAGTGTAAAATCACAAGAATTAAACCTCGTGCACATGTTTAATCATGAAATCAGCCCTTGAGTAGGCCCTACAGCCAGCCTGGGATGCTACAGTGCTGCCAGTCAACCAGATAACCCCTGTTGTTAAATTGCATTCTATGGTTTTATTGGAATTTTGTCTTGCTGGCAGGTGTGAATGTAGGAATTCCTGTATTGTCCATGTCCTGAGGTAAATGTTTTGGGGTGCATCAAATGGATTTCCACAAATGTCTTTAAAAAGTTGACTACCAGCTTGTCATAGCATGGTATGGGCAATAGCAGATGGAAATTGTTTTTCTTGTTTTACTCATTGAACTTTTTAAGTCATTGGCAGTTATTTTTGGAAGACCCTATTTTGACACTTTTTCTACATAAATTTTGTAGGAAATTATTGTGCCACAAAACATGTGCATTTGCAATAAACCAATAAAATCCATAAAAATTTGAATCTGTGTTGTTATTCTTGCCATAGTGTGAAGGTCTGATGAGATATTGATATGCAATTGACATTGTGGCAGGGAATTAAAACTTCTTGACAACTATGCTCATGAAGCTATGGTGTCTGTTTCACAAGAACACAAGGAAATAACTAATCTTTAAGAGGTATAAGTTTTGTTTTTAATTTGGTAGCAGATAACAATGTAGTGTACATCTTTTAATGCTCAATAAATTTAATGTGATATTTTGTGAGGGTGTGCCTTTTGCAGTAAGGGAAGCAGTAAGAATACTAATATTTAGCGGTATGTAAAGCAGAGCATAAGGATTAGCCAGAGAAAAGGAGAGTTTAATGTTATGAACGAAAAAAGAAACCATTGAGGCGCTCTACACAACACAAAGATGATATATACACTGGTTGTCATTAAGAATAGGAGCCTTGACGAAACCTTGCCATCAAGAAGCGAACGTTACATAAGAGGAAGGAATACGTAGTATGAAACTGTTGGAACACTATAATTAAGACAATCGGATAACAGTTCGAAACTTGTACAAATATTATTATTATTATTATTATTATTATTACTATTATTATTATCATCATCATTATAATTTTCATTATTATCGTTATTGGTAGGGGGAGTAGTAGTGGTAGGTAGGTAAGAAGTAAGAAACTCACATTCTAAAAGACCGACTTTCAGGGAGCAAACTGATCTTGCAGGGAAACCACATAATGCCTGACTCATGATTTAAATTTTTTTCTGATTGGAAGAGATCAAACTGAATATTGTTCAATGTCTCAAAAACTCATTTCCTTCTTTTATCAACTATACATCCTACCAGACAACTAGGCCTATCGCTTCTTCGTCAGTGACGTTCAACTGTCCATTTCTAAACTGAACATTCTCGGTCTGTTCTTTGTTTATAATCTAAACTGGAAACTTTATATCTCATCTCTATCTAAAGACAGTTTTCATGGAGTCACGTGTTCTGATTCATCTCCACCAATCCCCTACCCCCCAACTGCTAATTCTGTATATGGTCTTATCCCTACATGTTATGAAGCATGTTTCACATGTATTACCAATCGGGGGGGGGTTCTATTCATACAGCCCTTTTAGACAGTATAATTAAAAGCTTTTTGTCTTATCAACTCCTTTCCTCTAAAGAGTCTAACTGACTATTTTTAGACTTTCTCTTCGCCGCAATGTTTCATCTGTCATCTTATACTTCTATTCGCATGCTAATTGTTCTGCAGATCTTGCTAAACTGCATCCCTCCTCTCCTCCCACTGCCTCGCTTCACAAAATTTTCCTCATTGTCTAATTTTATTCTGTACATGTCTCTAATGTAAGAGTTTCATGACACTGTTCTCTGACTTTGGCTGATGTCAATTTCTCCTTGTATGAGCCAGCGGCACTTCAATGAGTATTTTTTATTTATTTATTTATTTTATTATTTTTATTTTTTTTTCAAAAACGGTAACCTTCCTACATTAAAAAGAAAAGAAAACGTGCAGAGTATGTTAAATGAAGTGGTTTATGAGTGACTACGTAACTGAGAAGACAACTTGAAGTGAGTGATCGCTGATCCAAATCAGAAAGGTGAAAATAATGGTTCTTTAAATCTTCAATCTGCATTTTCAACACATAAACCCTCTAATCCAGGACTGCTTCAGTTCAGGAATAGCATAAATGGCTAAGTAAGAAAAGATATCCTTCAGTTAAACTTGTGATCTACCTTTGTTAATGAAAATATCATTGGTTCTCTGTTTGGATATAAAGATGATATTCCTATTTCCTTTTGATCAAATATTGCTCAGGCAATATATTTATTTATTTATTTATTTGTTTTTTACTTCCTTACTGTGAGCCCAGATATTTATTGATTCTACAAACGGAAACCACAAGGTAAGGAAAGCATAAAGGAATTTCAGATATACAAAATACATATTAGTAGCAGCTCTTTGAGAATCAGAGGTCATTATTCGTTAAGGAATAATGACTATTAAATCGAAGAAGAGAATTTCAAAATCATTCATAAGATCTTCACATTGAAGAATTTTTGTACGTAGAGAATATCATTAGGGGAAGGCCACACCTGAAGTTTTAAACAGTGATGAAAGAAACATGAATACCCACCTTCAGTTATCTTCTTTAACTTTACCTAATTCATTACATAATTATTTTTATCACAGTTTTTTTTTTTTTTACTCATTTGTACTTTTGAAGATATCGTAATATTCAACTAGCACAGATTGATAATATAGTTTCCCAAGCATCACTAGGCCGAGCTTTAATTAAACGCATCATGTATGCTATATTCATCACCATTTGACGGTCCACGTTTGGTTCGCGTAGACCCGTGCGCGTATCTACTTTAATTTTTTTTTTTATTATATTCATTTATTAATTTATCTTATTTATCATTGTTTCACTGTTTGATCTGCTGCAGTCTCTGACGAGACAGCCAGACATTATCCTACGGAACGAGCTCAGAGCTCATTATTTCCGATCTTCGGATAGGCCTGAGACCAGGCACATACCACACACCGGGACAACAAGGTCACAACTCCTCGATTTACATCCCGTACCTACTCATTGCTAGGTGAACAGGGGCTTCACGTGAAAGGAGACATCTAAATATCTCCACCCGGCCGGGGAATCGAACCCCGGTCCTCTGGCTTGTGAAGCCAGTGCTCTAACCAGTGTGTGTGTGTGTGTATATATATATATATATATATATATATATATATATATATATATATATATATATATATATATATATATATATATATATATATATATATATATATATATATATATATATATATATATATATATATATATATATATATATATATATATATATATATATATATATATATATATATATATATATATATATATATATATATATCAACGCGATATGCATTAATTTGTATATAAATAAAGCCTACTTGATTACTGACATGCAGGGATTTGCACTGATGGAGGTGATATGCATGGGTGATTAGGTGGAAATAAAATGAGGCAGCCCGAGGCCTGTCATACAGTGATGCCACCTGGCGTCCGGGCGGGAGGCAGGGAGGAGGGCTGCGCAGGGAGGGTGCGCGCACACACATTCCAGCCACAGACTTCAGTCAGTACTTGGGGAGCAGCCGGAGGGAGAGGAGGTATGTGTTATGTGTGTGGCTCGGTGTGAGTGTTGACCTTAGTAGCCAAGATGGCCAGCTCGAACAAAGATGAATCGCTCCCTATGGAGCAGCGGAGCAGCCAGATCATACATGTGCGTGCTGACAGTGACAGCGAGCTGGATGCTCTGTTTGAAGTAGTGCTGAAGCCCTCGAGCCAGGTGCCCCTACAGAAGCCCTTCAGGATGCGCAAGCTACCCATATCTTTCTTCACCCCACCTGCCCACCGCCAGTCCCCTGCCCCCGTGAACCACTCCAGGGAGGGGTCAGCGGACTCTACCTACGGTGGGGATGGCGTGAGCAACCTGCGAGTGTCAGGCGCCATGTCCCCCAACACCGCCCCTCAACACTTCCGCCACCACTCTTCGCCAGCCTCCCTGCAACAGACCCTGGCTCAGCAGCAACAGCAGCAGCAGCAGGTCGCTCACCACAAACAACAAAGTTATGACCTAAGTGACGAAGGTAGTCTTCCCCTGGGCTGGGAGCAGGCAAGGACTCCCCAGGGACAAATATACTACCTCAAGTAAGTTACCTTAATTTACCTTAATGTAGCTGAGCGCGGAGCTCCTCTAAAGCTTTTTTATTCATTAGTGAAACATCAGACTCCAGACACCACTAAAACAGTGGCAACAGTAACAAAACTGCACTAAACTCGTTCAGTAAGAAGGTTACTGATACTTGTTCTTTTGTTTCCTGGTACCTGTGAGCTAGGGTGCGGGTATTGGCAAGGTACAGCCTCTCCGTGGCTTATGTTAGCTCAGGCCATCCAGGTATTGTGATGTTATGAGGTGAAGAGGCCAGAACTGTGACTGGATGGCCTGACCCAGTCAGTACTTGATAGGATAGTTTGGTGAGAACAAAAAGCTGTGAGCAGTGAAGTAATGCGTGTGTTGGGTGACCTCTTTGACCGCTGGTGGAGGGCGAGAAAGGTGATGCACACACCACGTAGTGATTGAGGGCGTGAGGTGCTGACGCGGCCTTGCTTTGAGATTTGCTGTCAGCTGGGCCGCGCAGGACGCTGCCGCCCGCAACACCATTGTTCTTAGCGCCAATTTAAAGGCTTGATAATCATTGTACTTGTTGGTTCTTGTTTATTTTTCTATATTTCTTCCACTTTCCATGGTGTCTGCACTCGATAGATGCAGCCAGGCAGTTGATTTTCTTAGACAGGTGCATTCAGTAATTATGGTCCTGTTAATTATTTCAACTGCTATATTGTAATCATATTATAGGTGTCAAGCGCGCGTGCACACACACACACACACACACACACACACACACACACACACACACACACACACACACACACACGATAACTTGAAACAGACGCATGCAGACAATTTCTTAAAGTTGTAACTTGTCAGGTTGCAAATGACGGGGATGAAGGATATGCAGATTTTATTCTACGTATATACATTGAGTTTTTTTGTGATAGATAATCATGGTAAATGAGGTCTCATGTGTACCATTGAAGTTTTGATTCACCAAGAACTCAATAGCAGTTGCTATTTTGTCCTTTAATAAGTTCTTGGATTTGGAGATCCAAAGTTGAATTTTTACCACATAACACGTGGTGGTATGCCGGGATACAGAGTTGCCAGAGGAAAAACTGTGTCGAGCCATTTCCATGGCTTTCTTTCATCAATGTGCTCACTGGTGTGGTGAAACGTGCTCCTGTGAATCTTTAAATGATCTAGAAGAGTCAGTTAAAATTGCTTGAGCAGTAATTCATTCATAATAAACTTTAGATAATTTTTGCGAAGGAATGTTTTATAAAATGGCTACATGGCAACTTAAGCTGAAACTCGCGTAGGCGGCAGGGTTGCCTAAGGTTTTGGCGGGAAAGGACGACTTGAAAAGTATGTCTTCTTAACAGGAGCTCCACGTATTGATCAAGGGTGAGTACAAATACATTTTGATACGTGGAAGAGTAACGTGTGTTTCAGACTGATTCCAGTAGAGTAGAACCTGTATAAAAGGTAGTTTTTCTTCAGCTATGCGACGGCTTAATGTTACCTGACTTGTTGCGTGAGGAGCCCCGGCCAGGAGTCAGGACTTGCGCTTTAAGGAGTCGGCTGTACGCAAGCGCCGCGGGAAGCTTTAGCATTCCTGAGGGATAAAAGTTACTGGACTTCAGTGGCACAGAGACAGAGGAGGGGTCCGCCTCGCCCTCGGTCTGAGCCATCATGTATGGTTCCTGATTGACTCCTTGTTTTCAATATTTCCTTGGTTGTGAGCCATCAGATTCTTCTGTACTGATCATTTGCCTTTTTTTGCTCTTCTCAATATCCATACAAATTGCAGCAAGCCGTTCTTTTTTATTGTGTGATTTGGATTTTGATACTTTTATCCTTGCATATCGTTAGAAATTAAACAAGGACATGAAATACTCCAAACACTATTACTTTTTCTGTGCTTAGGAAAAAAAATAGGAATACACATATGCACACAAATGACATTCAGATGTATTTATTTTCTCACACACACACACACACACACACACACACACACACACACATATATATATATATATATATATATATATATATATATATATATATATATATATATATATATATATATATAGGTATATCACATGCACACACACGCGGTTGCGGCAATAGGCGTGGCGTGCCGGTGATATCCACATGATCCATAGAGGCAAAGTGGGCGTGAAGGAGGCGTGGTGCCACTCACAAGGCTGCCCATGCTGGTATGCACATTACCGTTACAAAACCTCCGACATTTGGTTTGGCACATCTCGGCTCTTTATTGAGGATGTGCGTATCAATGATGTTGCTGTAACGGTAAACCATGAACATAAAGAAATGGATTGCGATCATGTGACATCACTGATACAAGTACAACAACAGCAACTACTACTACTACTACTACTACTACTACTACTACTACTACTACTGTTTGTGTAGTAAAGAAGACAGTGATAATAATAAGAACAAAAATGAAGTTGATAATGAATGACGTAGGCGTGGTAGGGGCGATCACGGGGCTCACTAATACCCATTCACTCCTCTCACTGCTTTACTTTGTGTTTCATGATTTCCTTATTCCCTTTATATTCGTCTCTCTCTCTCTCTCTCTCTCTCTCTCTCTCTCTCTCTCTCTCTCTCTCTCTCTCTCTCTCTCTCTCATTGCAAGGACCCATGGACTTGTAGTGGGAATTTTTGGGGTAGGAATGTAGTGCAGAAGCATTTAACACCCTCCCCTCCTTCTCCCGTCTGCCTCCATCCTCCTCCTCCTCCTCCTCCTCCTCCTCCTCCTCCTCCTCCTCCTCCTCCTCCTCCTCCTCCTCCTCCTCCTCCTCCTCCTCCTCCTCCTCCTCCTCCTCCTCCTCCTCCTCCTCCTCCTCCTCCTCCTCCTCCTCCTCCTCCTCCTCCTCCTCCTCCTCCTCCTCCTCCTCCTCCTCCTCCTCCTCCTCCTCCTCCTCCTCCTCCTCCTCCTCCTCCTCCTCCACAATAGCATACGCTGGCCTAAATCACACACACACACACACACACACACACACGAGCAGCGCGCATTCCCGGAGGATAAATAAAAGCCAGACTTCTGACGAATCTTCCATTGCCAATACTTTTCGGAAAATGAGTCTGATTTCTGTGTATTGGCCCCAGCAGACACCACCACCACCACCACCACCACCACATTGTTTCTAGATGCATTACTTTTCTCCCCTTTATTTTTTTCGTCCCGTAGGGCATTTATTTATAGCAACGTTGATGGAATGATAATTACTAACACAAAAAAATATATATAGAGAGAGAGTGAATCGTTACACTAGTGGCTTTTGTCTTTTCCTTTTTTTTTTTCTTTCATCTTTTATTCTTACGTATACATCTTCCTTTCTTTCATTCTTTCATTCTTTCTTTGTGCGTTTGTTCGCTCGCTCGCCGTGTTTACCGCCGCCTCGGACGCACAATTGTCACGAAGCCCAGTGCGCCTCCATCTTGTTTCGTCGCTGGATTCCTGAGGAGGTAAAGGCGGGCAGGCAGCAGGCACGGGGGCAGGCAGGCTGGGAGGGAGCGCCACCCCCTCCAGGCTTAAGATCCTGCCTTGTTATTTGTATGGGAGTCTGTTCTGGGCTTTGGTGGTGTTGATGGTATCTATTATTGTTTATTTATTTATTTTTATCATTAATTGTCTTCCATTGTTCTCTCTACTACTACTACTACTACTACTACTACTACTACTACTACTTTCTACTACTACTAATACCACCACCACCACTGCTGCTGCTGCTGCTGCTGCTGCTGCTGCTGCTGCTGCTGCTACTGCTACTGCTACTATATCGTACCACCACCCCCATCACTTTTACCTTCTGCCCCTTCTTCACTTCTCCCCGTGGACTGGTTGTACCCTGCCTGACCCCCGTGGCACTGTTGGCGCCCCTGTGGCAGACCCTGGGTGGCGCGGTGCCTCGGAGCAGTGCCATTGAACGAAGGGTGGCACTGCGGAAAAAGCTCATCCTCTTTCTCTTCCTCTTCTCTCATCTCCTCCTTTACGTCCTCGTCTTCAGCGGCTCTCTTCATCTCCTTCGCCTCCTCCTCCTCCTCTCACCTCTTCTTTTTATCTTCTTAGCGTCCTTGTTTTCATCAGTTCCCGGCATCATCATGTAATCATCATCATCTCCTCCTCCTCCTCCTCCTCCTCCTCCTCCTCCTCCTCCTCCTCCTCCTCCTCCTCCTCCTTCTTCTTCTTCTTCTTCTTCTTCTTCTCCTCCTCCTCCTCCTCCTCCTCCTCCTCCTCCTCCTCCTCCTCCTCCTCCTCCTCCTCCTCCTCCTCCTCCTCCTCCTCCATTACTTCTTCATTTCCTCTCCTCATCTCTTCTCCTTCACGTCCTTGTCTTCAGCGGCACCCTTCATCTCATCCTTGTTTTCCTCCTACTCTTCATCCTCCCCCACCACCTCTCTCTCTCTCTCTCTCTCTCTCTCTCTCTCTCTCTCTCTCTCTCTCTCTCTCTCTCTCTCTCTCTCTCTCTCTTGCTGCTCCTCCTTGCGGTGTAACCAGAGCCGCTCAGCCATAAATCAAGGCCGTGAGAGGGTCAAGTGCGAAGGGCGACATTTGCCAGGTGTGTTGTAGGGTTAGGAAGGGTCACTCTTGGCTCCCCTCTTCGCTCACATTCACACTCGTCCTCCTCCTCCTCCTCCTCCTCCTCAGCCTCTTACTTTTCCTCCTTCTCTCTGTGTCTGTGTTTTGTAGTGTTTCGTGGATCTTTTTGTCTAATTTTGTCTTTATTCAGTCTTTTTTTGTCTATTGTGGTCTTATCTTGGTCTTTATTATACTCTCTCTCTCTCTCTCTCTCTCTCTCTCTCTCTCTCTCTCTCTCTCTCTCTCTCTCTCTCTCTCTCTCTCTCTCTCTCTCTCTCTCTATATATATATATATATATATATATATATATATATATATATATATATATATATATCTTCTGTCGTTTCTCCATCACTGGTTGCTTGAGAGAGAGAGAGAGAGAGAGAGAGAGAGAGAGAGAGAGAGAGAGAGAGAGGTGGGCGTGTAATGGGCATGGGTGAAGTGACACACATTACAGTTACAACGAGTGCTTGGCGGAAGTAATTCGTGCATGATCTTTTAAAAGGACGCGTGAGAGAGTGGCTTCCTTTTATGGGCGGCGTAATGGTAATAGTAATAATATCAGTAACTGTTTATCGGTTTTTTTTCTTTCGTATCTCAGTCTGTATCTACATGTCTATTTTGCCTCCTGTGTATCTATCTAATTTATCTATTTACGTACCCACTTACCTTACTGACATACTCCAAGTCGGCTTCATACATACATACATACATACATACACATAAGCATCAACTTTACTCATACACAATCATATACAAGGAAAAAGCCGATTGTAATACATCTTCTATTCACTTGAAAGATTAACGAAAGGGAAAAATAATGATAAATGCGAATAAAATCTTATATTGATATTCTGAACAAATTCTGTTGCTCTGGTCGTGATGATGATAATGGTGATAATGATAAGGTGCATGATAGCAGTAATGGGAAAAACTTATAAGACAGTTATTATTATGTATCGTTCTCCAGTGCGAAATGTTCAATGTAAGCTTATGTGTATCTTGAGAGTATTGATAACAGTAATGGCGTGTTGATGTGATTAGTGCAGTGTGAGGTGTTATGTTATGTGTGGGTTGTTGTTATCTTTGTGGTTTTACCTTGTTAGTGACCAGAGCATAGAAAGAAACACAACAGAGACTGAATGATAATGATAAACAGAAGAAGAAATGAGAGTAAGAAAAATTAAGTTTGTCTTTGCGTAGTTACAAAACAGGCAAAGTAAAGAAAAAAAGTTAGGTTTAATATAGAAAATTATGTTCAAAATTTTTTTTTTTTACAACACTGTTCAAGACACTGTAATACAAGAAAAAAATGTATTAAAACGGAGAAAAATAAAATTGAATTCGTCTTTACTACAACATAATCAACATTATTTAAGAGCAGAAAATTATGTTACTACCCAAGTCATTATGGGAAAGAATGTGTGGCTGTGAAAGAGTTTGATATGAACAATAAAGAAAAGTAATAAGCGAAGACGGGGAAGGAGAAAGCTCGAAAGAAGCTGTAGGTGAAGGCGTCGGAACGCTGCAAGGATGGCGAGTAAGAAAGGAAGACATAGTGAACTCAGAAATAAAAAGAAAGGATTACTTAGAAGAAAAAGTGAGGTTAATGATGATATATCCATTGAGGATGAAGAATGAAAGAAAAGCATGATTGAGAGGAAAGTGTAATGGATGTATAGGAGTGAAATGGTGTGAGCAACAACAAAAGATGTGTTATCGGAGGATGAAGGAAGGGGGGAGGAGGAGGAGGAGGAGGATTGCACGTAAAGTTTGGTAAATGTGCAGTGAAGGAATGATAACAAGTGTACTGAAGAACCAATAAAGAAAAGGATTGAAAAGGTGCAGTGAAGGTGTAGAGGAGAGGGATGAGGTTGAATGAAAGAAAAAAAAGTGTTATAGGAAATTAAGGAAGAGGTAGAAAATGAAGTTGAATGAAGAATAAGTAAAAAAAAAAAAGTGTAACGAAAGATGAAGAAAGAAGAGAAAGATTGTAAATGTGTCGTGAAGTTTTAAGAGAAATTACGTGAAGTGAAAAAAAAAAAGAAAGTAGCAGAGAGAGAGAGAGAGAGAGAGGACGATGAAATACCAGTCTTTTAAAACACCAGGAATAGCAACAATACCACATTCAGCTGCTTGTTGTGAGTGATAGGTGCTTAAATACCAGACACTGTTCTTTAAATGCCAGTGGGAGTAATTAGCAACGTGCAGTGGCGGTTCGGTGGTGGTTGGTTGTTGAAGTTATGCACTGTAAGAGTTTAGAATGTCAGTGAGTTCTTGTTCCTCTGCTATGCCTTGTGTTTGTGTTTGTGTTACGGTGTTGCTGTTATCGTTGTTATGGTTCGCCTTGCTTTTACTCGGCAGTTCTAAGGTGAGGTTGTGTTTCTGTGGTTCTCAAGTGAGGTTTTATTTACTTTCTGTTTTATGGTGGCGCCTTTTTGGGTGGAGGTTATTTATTTATTTATTTTTTTTAAGGGTTTTGTTGCTTTCTCTCTTTTTTTTTCGTGTTGTAGATTTTCGGTAGTCTCTGTTGTTCTTCATCTTTGCTTTGGTGGAGGTTATTCAGATTTTTTGTTTGAGGTTTTGTTGCTTTCTCTGTTGTTCTGCCATTTTTTTTTTTTCTGTAGATTTTCCGTAAGTCCCGGTTGTTCTCCATCTGTGTTTTGTTGTTTCGGTTTTCTATAGAGCTTTCGTTGCTTCCTGTGGTTCTGAAGTGAGTTTTTTTTCTATTTTTTTTTCTTTCTTTTTCCCGTATATAGTTCTCAAGAAATGTTTATTATTCAATAGTTCTGCGGTGAATTTTCTGACTTTTTTTTGAGTGGAAGATTTTTGAGCGATCTGCTTTCGTCGTTCTGTAAATTTTTCTTTTCCTCTTGTGATTGTAGGATACGATTCCGTTTCTCTGGTTCTAAATTGAAGTTTCGTCTCCAGCAGCACGGTTCTCTGGTGAGGTGGTTTTATATGAGGTTCTGACACCGGGTTTAGTTTCCTGTGGTTCTGTGCTTTAGTGTTCCAGAGTTTGCTTTTCCCACATACAGTTCTGAATTAAAAAAAAAAAAAAAAAAAGGTCACCCATCCAAATTATGAACAGACCTAGTGTTGCTTAACCTCTGATCGGAAGAGACGCGCCGTATTCAATGTGGTGTGCTCGCTGGCGGAGTGAAGAGTTTTGTTAGCACGGTTATGGTAGTGGTGTTCGCCTACGGGATTTGACAGTTGTTTGTAGTGTTCCCTTGGGAGGATCGGTAGGCTGGCGGGTGTGACGGGAGCTGGCCGCGAGGGTGTGGTCGAGGTAGTGGTGGTGATGGTGGTGGTAGTAGTGTGGTGTAGTCCGTGCACTAAGAAGGGAAGAGAACTTCACCCATACGGAACATCAAGAATTCTCTCTCTCTCTCTCTCTCTCTCTCTCTCTCTCTCTCTCTCTCTCTCTCTCTCTCTCTCTCTCTCTCTCTCTCTCTCTCTGAAGTTTGGGATGTGTTGATAATTTGAGTTGTTTTTTTTTTCTCTTCCTTATAGTTGTTTTAGTGTGTGTGTGTGTGTGTGTGTGTGTGTGTGTGTGTGTGTGTGTGTGTAGGAGGCACTTCCTTACTTTATTTACCCAAGCTGTTCCTTTCCCTTTACAGTTCGTCGCTTGTTTATATAACATTTTTCTTTTATTCTTCCGTGGCTCAAACATCAAGAAAAAAATGTTACTTGGCTTCTTATTTTGCATTTAAAGAGGTTTGGCACAGGGTTGGTGTTGGGTGTTAGTGGGCAGGGGGAAGGCACCGTGTGTTTTTTTTTTTGGGGGCAGTGTTTCCTCCTCCTTGCGTACTCCTTCTTCCTTTCTCTTCCCGTCTTGTTTTTCCGTTGTTTTTCTGGTGTGTTCCTGTTCTCCGTCAGCCGCAGGTCCCGGCCCTGACTCCGTTGTGTTAGTCGTAATTATCTCCCTTCCTTGTCCTTATGGATTGTTTTCCTGGCGTCGGACTTGCCCTTGTCGTGTCTCCATTCCCTTTCTGGTTCTTACCCCTTTCTCTTATTTCTTCCCATGCCCTTGTCCTCCTTTACCTTCTTGCACTCTTCTTGTCCTGTCTCTTCTCCCTCTCCTATCCCGTGTCCCTCTCCTTGGTCGCTCCCCCGCCCTTCGGTCGTCCCTCAACGATTACTGCCTCTTGGGTTACAACCTGAAAGTCAGCCCAGTGTGTGGCGTCGCCCCGGCGGCGTCCTGAGCCTTCCTTCCCTGCCTGGGTTGTAGGGAACAGTTAGGTAAGGGCGGACGCGCGATGGGGAGAGTTGACCCACCCCTAGACAAGGCGGGGAGGGCTGGGAGGCCTGGAAGCACCTTGCGTTGAGTCTCAAGATGATTTGGGAAAGTGTCCTCAACCAGGGAAGGTACGAACGGGACTCGCACGTCACATGGGTGGGTTTGGGAATGTTGTGAGGAGTGTGCGTCCCTGCACCTCGCCGTGAGATCAGTGGCCTGTTAAGGAGGCGCATGAGGAGTGTGTGTTGGTGGTGGTGGTGCCAAGGAGTTGTGGGTGGCCTCTGCCTGCCTCCTGGAAGTGGTCAGTGGCGGGCCGCAGCCTCTCTCGTTTGTCAAGGGATTAAGGACTTTTGAGGGCCGGGGGACGGGGGCGAGCCAGCAGGTGGACGGTGATAAATGCATCCCGTGCCGCCCCCGTGGCCAGCACTCAGCCCCCAGGGGAATGAGAGAGAGAGAGAGAGAGAGAGAGAGAGAGAGAGAGAGAGAGAGAGAGAGTGAGTGGACTCCCTGGTGGCGGCGATGAGGATGTTGCTAAGTGGTGTCAGCAGGATAATTTCAATCGGGAGATCACGGGACTCGAACCGGCAATTTTAGTTCATGTCATGAGGTTGAAATGAGAGTCGCCGGGAGCAGCGGGGGCAAGCGCTGCCGTCACCCCTTGCCGCGCCTGCTCTTGTCAAGGATTAATTGTATGCAATCAGGGTAATGAAGGCACAATTACCGGACAGTATTTGAGCTTCCTCCGCGGACTGATTATGCAGATCGTAGACTGATTACGCGGATCGCCATGGTCACTTCCTTCCGGGCACCTGTTCCGCGCTGCGCCCGTGACATGGGTGGGGCGTGGCGGCGATCACACCTCCACCGGCCGTAGCTGGAAGATTTAGTGGGAAGGGGCATGTTATACTATACCTTGTTCGCGGAATATCACTATCAACCGCTGGTGAGAATAACAACCATACACACACAACACACACACGCACGAAAAAAGGTGAAAAAGTCCCCTTCTCTCCGGATAAAAAGCACTCCGGCCATCCGTGCAGCTGCAGACGTGAGAGTTCCCCGAATCCCTGCCCTACACGACCCTCATCACCCTCACCTCCCCTACTCTTTTTACACAACTAATACATATTCACCGCTAGCATGGGATCAAGTCCTGGCCGGGGCAGCTGAAACTCATCCGTCTCGCCTGTCACTCCGCCCCCTCGCTGTCCGGTAAATGAGAGGTGAGCGTGGTAACCCGCCGCGCCTGTGTCCCTGGTGGCAGGTGAACACCTTGCGGTACAGGCTCAGCTGAACAGGTTACCCTACAGGAATGAGGTGAACGTTCAGCTGTACCATACACCGCTGACAGACCTGTGTGTGTGTGTGTGTGTGTGTGTGTGTGTGTGTGTGTGTGTGTGTGTGTGTGTGTGTGACCGTGGGATCCTGTTTCCTTTTCTATATTTGTTAATTTTTTAATCCTTTAGTTGATGTATATTTCTTTCCTGTATCCCCTTCTTTGGTCTATGCCAGGTATGTTTTTTCATTCGGGAAGCTTATAGTTTTATTAATTCATTTTATGTTAATCAGCGTGTGTGTGTGTGTGTGTGTGTGTGTGTGTTTCTGTCAAGCGGTCCAGATCAGTCTGGCTTGTCTGAATGACGTGCTACTTCACACCTGGCCTGAGCCCCTCGCGCCCCTCCCCCTCACACCTGCCTTACCGACGCGGCAGTCACACACCCGGGCTGCCTGATAACATATCGCTTATATCACACCGCCGCGCCGCCCCTGTGCCGCCGTGTTGGCAGTGTGGCGGCGTGACCTTTCTACTCGCGATGGTCGAGGCGCTGGCGGAGGCGATGGAGGAAATGCGTAAATACAAGAAATAAGTATAAGGAAATGTATACGTTGATAATCTCACAAGAAAAAAGAAAACATGAATAAAAAGTAGCAAAAAGTCTTATCATTAACATCACCACCGCCATCATATCAGTCATAATTGTTGTTGTTGTTGTTGGTTTTCTTCCTCGTGGTGTTGTTTTTTTCCTCTTCGTCTCTTCCGCCATTAGAGTTTATTTATTTATTTATTCATTTGTTTATTTATTTATTGTTTTATTCATACACGTGCTCATTAATATTTATTTATTTATTTATTTATTTTTTTTTTTTGCCCAAAAGTACCTGTGAACTTTTCCTCGTAATTCGTTATCGTGTGTGTGTGTGTGTGTGTGTGTGTGTGTGTGTGTGTGTGTGTTTGTGGTACAAGGAAAGGAAGGAAAAAGATAACAAATGCGAAGATAAATGAAGGAAGAAAGGATGTATACAGGAAGCACAAGAAAAAAAAGTCGTAGAGAAGTTGAAGAGGAAATTTAAATGGAGGGAAGGAGAGAAAGAGGGAATGGAGGAAACTCTGAACATGAGAAGGAGGGAGAGAAGGAAAAAATACTCGTGGGAAAGAATAAGATCAGAGAGAGAGAGAGAGAGAGAGAGAGAGAGAGAGAGAGAGGGTGATATTATAAATGTGTTCCATCCTGTTACATAATAACTAGCCACTTTTTTACTTTTATTTTTTCACACGTAATTTTCTCTCTCTCTCTCTCTCTCTCTCTCTCTCTCTCTCTCTCTCTCTCTCTCATAGCGTCAGTTAGACAGTTGAGATTGTGATTTCCGATAGAAAGTGAAGAGATGGTGAATGAGAGATAGGGATGGCGGCAGGTGAGCGTAGAGGGTATATTTCTCTCTCTCTCTCTCTCTCTCTCTCTCTCTCTCTCTCTCTCTCTCTCTCTCTCTCTCTCTCTCTCTCAAGTGTGCTCTCACGTGTTATTATAGTCATCCATCTCACATGTTTTATTACACAGCTTCCCCTCCTCCCCACTCTCTCTCTCTCTCTCTCTCTCTCTCTCTCTCTCTCTCTCTCTCTCTCTCTCTCTCTCTCTCTCTCTCTCTCTCTCTCTCTCATATATATCACAAACAGCCTCGTTAAGACAAATTAATCACTTGTATGTTCTTCCTTTGAGAGAGAGAGAGAGAGAGAGAGAGAGAGAGAGAGAGAGAGAGAGAGAATGATGGAGAGAGAAGACCGGGACAGGAGTATAATTGTATGGAGTCGCCCCTTGTTTTAGTATTCTTTATGTTACGTATTCTTTAGACGATTGAATACAAAAGCTTATAGACGATACAGCTATTCATTGACAGAAAGCTTGTGTAGTAAATCAAGTCAGCGGTAAACTCTCTGGTGCTGATTATAAGAACTTACGGTGCTTATTTATTTGTGTAGGTGGTTGAAGGTGATTTTCGTTAACCTAGTCAGCGGTACATGTCTTCTTCCAAGCTCCGTCTCTTTATATTCTTCTTTTTAGTTAGTGAAGGGAACATTGTTGGGTTGGGCGAGTTATTAATGGTTCGTGACTGGATATTGAGGGGGAAATATAACTATGGTTTGGAAATTTTTTGTTCTGTGGTTGTTTTTTGTTGATATTCAAAGCATAATGTGGGGAAAAGTATGTTTGTACAAAAAAGAAAGCAGTGCAGGTTATTGTATTTATTTAACCATTTGTTTTTTTTTTTCTGTTGTTTGTAGTTAACAGTTAGAGCAGAGTGAAAGTAAAGGAAGTAGCTCTATTTTTTTCAAGGCTGCGAAGTTATTATCGCTTCACAAAACACTATTAGAACATGCAGAATAAGAGGGAAAAGCGATAAGGTGGCACTGAAAGATCTGAGCAGTGATGAAACAACAGACTTAAAGCCGTTTTTATTGTCTTGCTCACCCCTCGTGGCTACGACGGGTGTTTTTCAAAATTGTACTCAGCACCTGCACCAGACCGTTTTATTGAGCTCCGAGGGAAGGCATTACAGTCAAAGATGGTTGTGATGGTAACTGTAGTCTGTCTACCGTAAAATGGCTCCTGGATTTAAAACATATTGTAGCTTATTGATAACGTAATTGATTTGATATGAATAAGACTTGTTTTCTGTTGATCACCGCACTTATTGCAAGAATGGCTCACGGTTTTCCCAAAGATCTGACAACCACGCATTCTCTGGGGCACCATTCAGACTGAAACCCAGGAGCCATTTTAGAGTAGACACACTTTAGTAGAAATTATATTAGTGTCGATATTTCATCGGCCACAAAATAGGAAAATAGGAACCGTATTGACACTGCTTTCTCATTAGGACCAATTATCATGTTAGTTTTTTATCTTGATGGTTTGAAATAATTGTTAAATCATTAAAGTCACGAAAGCTCCCCTGTAAAAAATGTAGATAAAACTAAAAAAAAACGTTTCACAATATATCTCCATCTAAACGTTTTTTGGTCTGAAACACTGCGGCTCTCAGTTTTGTTGCTACTTGCTTAATGTGAGTGTCTGGGTGTGTGTGGGAGATTGGTGAGGGTTCATAGGGGACTGATGGGCATCGTGAGGGCCGAGCGAGACAGAGGCAGGCAGACAGACATGGTTGCGCCAGACAGTGTGGTGGGGGACGGTAAAAAGAGGAAGGAAGGGGGCGGTGTGCAGGAGAAGCTTCAAGAATAGCCTTTTGGTGACTGGCTATCGCTCCTTCTTCCTCCTCCTCCTCCTCCTCCTCCTCCTCCTTCTTCCTCCTCCTCCTCCTCCTCCTCCTCCTCCTCCTCCTCCTCCTCCTCCTCCTCCTCCTCCTCCTCCTCCTCCTCCTCCTCCTCCTCCTCCTCCTCCTCCTCCTCCTCCTCCTCCTCCTCCTCCTCCTCCTTTTTCTTTTGCCACTTTTGCATCTTTCCTCTTTTACTTCTGCTCATCCTTCCTTTCACGCTTGTCTTCTTTCTCTCCTCCTCCTCCTCCTCCTCCTCCTCCTCCTCCTCCTCCTCCTCCTCCTCCTCCTCCTCCTCCTCCTCCTCTATAGCTCCCTCATCTACATATTCCTTCTTTTGCTCTTCCATTTTCTCCTCCTCCTCTTCTTCCTCCCCTCCTCCTATTTTACCTTCTCATTTGCATCTCTCTCTCTCTCTCTCTCTCTCTCTCTCTCTCTCTCTCTCTCTCCTTTCTGTTTTCCTCATTCTCTTCCTCTTCCGGCTTTCTCTCTCTCTCTCTCTCTCTCTCTCTCTCTCTCTCTCTCTCTCTCTCTCTCTCTCTCTCTCCTCCCTTGTCTACGTCTTCTCGTCCTATCCAACACGAGCAGGAAGGTTAAGTAAGGAAGATAAATACGTGGTGAGGAGCCTTCTTGCTTTTCTACCCAGCTTTATTTATCTCCGGTACTTAAACACGAGAAATATCTGCAGAGGCTTGACTGTCTCCTCCTCCTCCTCCTCCTCCTCCTCCCGGAAACACCATTGCTATGTTCCCTACCACACGTTGATGATGTAAACAACAATTATATGGCCGCTGCCTCGCCCGCCACACCTGTCCGCTGCCTTGTTTATTGGTGCAAGTGGTGGTGGTGGTGGTGGTGGTGGTGGTGGTGGTAGTAGTAGTAGTAGTAGTAGTAGTAGTAGTAGTAGTAGTAGTAGTGATAGTTGTTATTGTTGTTGTTTTTGCTGTTGTGGTGGTGGTGGTATAAATTCTTCCAGGCGAGAGAGAGAGAGAGAGAGAGAGAGAGAGAGAGAGAGAGAGAGAGAGAGAGAGAGAGAGAGAGTGAGTACTATAATTTTACTTATATGTAGATAACTTGTACATTCATAGAGGAAAGAAAAAAAAAGTAAAATGATTAGATTATTGTATAACACTCAATTGTGTGTTGGATATGTTGGTGGTGGTGGTGGTGCTGGTGGTGATGGTGCTGGTGGTGTTGTGTTTCAGGTCCTTAATTCCAGTCATTCAATCGCCTAGTCGGCCTGTCAATCATTCAGTCAGTCAGTCAGTCAGTCAGTCGGAGGGAGCGGGTAGGCAGTCTTCAAAACATTCAGTCACTCAGCAAGCCAACCAGTCAGTCAGTCAATCAGTCAAGGAGAGCAAGCAGGGAGTCATGCTGGCAGTCAGTCACACCAGTCCGTCTCCTCAGTCAAGTCTTCAATGTATGCAAACTTATATCAGTTGTAATTTTCTTTGTTTATTTACATATTCTGTTTTCTCTGCATCCCCTAAAAATGTAGTTCTTGAGAGAGAGAGAGACAGAGAGAGAGAGAGAGAGAGAGAGAGAGAGAGAGAGAGAGAGAATGACTAAAAGAACAAATTGTAAAATAGTATGATAGGAAATTCTTCAGACATTTGATATACCGAATTGATACCGAGAGAGAGAGAGAGAGAGAGAGAGAGAGAGAGAGAGAGAGAGAGAGAATAGAGTCCTTCTTACCTTCTTTCCACAGGGATTTAAGGACAATGAGAGAGGGAGAGGTCGGTGTGATGGTAAGGGGGAGGGGGAGGGGGAGGGAAAGGGTAGGAGTTAGCCACGTACTGTACAGTGATGTATGTGTGGTGAGAGAGAGAGAGAGAGAGAGAGAGAGAGAGAGAATAAAGTTGGGTATATATGGAAAATATACTATATAAGTGTACATAATTTTCCAGTAACAATAGTATCAATAATGGATATAATAGCGTTTGTGTTGAGACTAGCAGTGGTGGTGGTGATGGTGATGATTTAGGGTCCAATTGGCTTTTTTTTTTTTTTTTATTCCCAGTGGTGGTAGTGGTAGAGTTCAGTGCGGCCAGAAGTAGCATAGGTAGTAATAGTAGTAGTGGTGTTGGTGGCAGTGGTGGTAGTGGTGGTGAGTGATGTTAAGGGTTGGTCGCGGCTGTGTGGAGAGACTGCCCGACCCGCTCCTCTGAAACGCCCTCCAGCGCTACCCACATTCCTGGCCTGGCAAGAATTCACATCCCACGTCCGAATCGCCGGCCGCCGCCCTTCCCGCACGCACCTCCCCGCACTTCGTCCCCCAATCACTCCAGCCCCCTTGGAACCCATCAGTGCGGGGTGGCTGGGTGCCTCACCGGGCCCAGAGTGCCATCCAGGGGTGTCACGTAGCCCTGGCACTGGTTGGGTCCGGTTGAGTGTGGACAGAGATCAGCCAAACGGACGTAGGATGCCCACCCTTGCGCGGGACCCGGCCGATTATGTCCTGCGGGCACCGGCAGGCGGCTCAGGTAGCCAATCATATAGTACTAAGGTGCATAGCTGTGTTTTGATTGGTCAGCTGTGCACACCTGTGGGACTCGCGGCGAACGACACTCAGGTAACGGGGAAGTGTGTTTTGTTGGCGGCACGTCCGTTTCGGGTCCCATATCGAGGGAAACAAGGAACCTGCGAGGGAATTGAAATGGCAACTACTTGTTCTGGTAATGTAAGCTAAGAGTGAGCGAGTACGTATGAAAAGTTTTGAAACGTTTCGTGTTCCCTAAGCGTCCCTCACACGTCCCCGACACTCGGCCAATGAGAAAGCTCCCGGACGTTGGTACCCGCGTGTGATTGGTCAGTTGGGCGGAGGAAATGAAGTTTCTGGGCATAGGTTAAAGAATCTTGGGATTATTACCCGGACTCCTCTTCTCGGAAACTCGCCCGGGCCCTCTTTTCGTCTTGTTCCTGCACCTTCGTTTGGGAGTTCACGGCCCCGCCGAGTTTCCACCATGAAGCAGATCACACGCAGGTGGTCGCCGCTTGCTTCTGCCTTTTGTCTTACTCTGAAGTGGACCGAGGGAGCGGCGCACTAGAGGGCTCGATGTCTCAGAGCTGGGCCGATAAGGGAAATGGAGTTGAAATAAGTTGTCAGGTTCATATTAACTCTTCTGGTGAAAGGGGTTGCTTGCTTTAAAACACACACACACACACACACACACACACACACACACACACACACACACACACACACAGAGAGAGAGAGAGAGAGAGAGAGAGAGAGAAACTTGCTCGGAATTTTTAAGTACAATATATAATTCGAACATACTTTTCCACTTACACACACACACACACACACACACACACACACACACACACACACACACACACACACACACACACACACACACACACACACGTACTCTTGACGGGCTATACATAAAACTCCCAACTTTTATTCAGGAGATCATTGTCACTCGAGATGGAAAAGTAAAGAAAAAGGAAAAATCCGTTGAATAAACAGGCTAAGGAAAAGAAAAAAAAAAACGAAAAAAAAAAAGTGAGGTGCTTGTTAATGGATGGGAGTGAAAGGAAAGGAAGGAAAGGAGAGTGATGAATGAGGGGGAAGGAACTGCTGAATAAATAAAGGAATAAAAGGATGCGAATAACCGTGATGGTTTTGAAGGAGAGAGAGAGAGAGAGAGAGAGAGAGAGAGAGAGAGAGAGAGAGAACTACTGGATAAACAAGTAGAAACGGACAACCGCAGAAGAAGGGAGGAAGAAAATAGAAGAAAGAGACGGAGAAGAATAGGAGAAAGACATGAGGAAGGAGGGTGAGAGGGAAGAGAGAGAGGGAGGGAGAGGGAGAGGGAGGGCAGTGTCGGGTCGTCGACTGGTGGTGAACTTGTCACTTGCCGCCTCACCGAGTTTGAGAGAGAGAGAGAGAGAGAGAGAGAGAGAGAGAGGATAATATTGTAGGTAAATTGCATCTTTCCTTTTTTTTTTATTTATTTGAGTAACTATCCGTCTGGTATCTATTTATTTGCTTACTTGTCTTTCTGTCTACCTACTTATCTATTATTCAGTCTATCTATCTATCTATCTATCTACCAACCCATCAATCCACCCGCCTATCTACCCATATACCTATTTTTGTCTCTGTTTATCAACCAATTCACTTATCTACCCTCACCTATCTAACCATCTGACCTATCCACTTAACCACCTATATATAAAACAAGTGTGGGTGTGCGCGGGTGGATAGATGGGCGGTGGTAAGAGCTTAGTGGAAAGGGATGGAGAGGGGAAGAAGAGGAAGAGGGAGAAGAGGAAAGGATGGGGAGGGGGTGATAATGTGGCCTCTGCAATGAACAAACAAACAAAAGTCTTGCGTCATTGTAGTTTGAGAGCTGAGGAGAGAGAGAGAGAGAGAGAGAGAGAGAGAGAGAGAGAGAGAGAGAGAGAGGTTTAGGGAAGGGAGACAGCTGATCAGAGAGAAGGGTGGTGGTGGTGGTGGTAGTGCTAGTGGTGGTGGTGGTGGTGGTGGTGGTGGTGGGAAGGCGAGAGAAAGTAAAGAAAAAGGACGATATTTGATAGGCTGGATAAAATAATGTAGGTTGAGGGAATGTTGAGTTGATTGAAAGCCTTGTTGAGATAAAAGGTGGGTGGGTGGTTTGTGCGCTCAAGAGAGAGAGAGAGAGAGAGAGAGAGAGAGAGAGAGAGAGAGGATTGTACTAAACTCTTATATTTTTAGGTATATAGGAAGAGAAACAGAAGAGAAAGCAAATCAAGTATGCCAGAGAGAGAGAGAGAGAGAGAGAGAGAGAGAGAGAGTATTCGTGTTTTCTATATTACTTAATGCACTGTTGATTCTTTAATACCCTCTAAACCTTACCTGCCTACCTGCCTGCTGTGCCCAGGTGTTCAATTAATTAACCTGGTAAAAGCAACGCCAGTGTGTGTGTGTGTGTGTGTGTGTGTGTGTGTGTGTGTGTGTGTGTGTGTGTGTGTTGTTCTCCAGTGTTTATTGTGTTCCCTGAGCCTTTGTGTTACTCATTACCGTTATTTTCGGTGTGTTTCTACTTATTGTGTTTCTTTCCCTCTAATTATTGTGTTTTGTCTCTATTTCTTACGTTTCTCCTTTTCCCTTCATTTATTTATGTTTTTTTCTTGTGTTTTATTGTTTTCTCTCTAATTATCATGTTTGTTGTGTGTCTTCCAATGTTTTTTTTTTCTCTTGTGTGTGTGTGTGTGTGTGTGTGTGTGTGTGTGTGTGTGTGTGTGTGTGTGTGTGTGTTGTATTGTGCTATCTATAAGGCTGCTTTGTATTGGTGTTGTTTGTATGATGTGGTTGAGGCCTTGTGTGTTCTCTTTGTGTTGTGAAGAGAAGACGTGCAGGGTGATGATAATGCTTCAGTTATTCTTGTTATTGTTATTGTTACTGTTGTTGTTGTTGTTGTTGTTGTTGTTGTTGGTGGTGGTGGTGGTGGTGGTATTATTGTTGTTCTTATTCGAAAATTATGTGACTGCTTTGTTTTTTTCTTCTTTCCTTTCTTTTCTTTATTTTTTCTTTTTCTTTCTTTCTTTTTCTTTCTCTTCCTTCCTTTCTTTTTTTTCCTTCCTTCCTTCCTTCCTTCCTTCCTTCGTTATCTTTCCTTCCTTACTCTTCTTTCTTTTTTTTCTCTTTCTTTTTCTTCCTTTCTTTTTTCTTC